>NW_004444142.1:4084751-4141426 GCF_000243295.1 Trichechus manatus latirostris
TATGCTGGCTTCACAGAATGAATTTGGAAGTGTTGCTTCCTTTTCTATGTTCTGAAATAGTTTCAGTAGTACTGGTTTAAGCCATTCTCTGACTGTTTCATAGAATTCTCCATTGAAGCCATCTGGGCCAGGGCTTTTTTTTTGTTGGAAGTTTTTTTTTTATTACCTTTTCAATCTCTTCTCTTGTTATAGGTCCGTTCAGATTTTCAACATCATTTTGTGTTAGTTTGGGTAGGTTGCGTGTTCCTAGAAATCTGTCCATTTCCTCTAGGTTTTGCTACCTCAAAAAAATGAGTTGGGAAGTCTTTCTTCTTTTTCAATTCTCTTGAGGGATTGCTGTAAGTTTGGTGCTATTACTTTCGTAAATATTTGGTATAATTTATCTATGAAGACATCTGGGCATGGGGTTTTCTGTATTAAAAAAAATTTAATTGAAGATCAAGTTATTTTATACTTTTGCGTACTTCTACTTTCCTTTAAGATAAGACGGTAGTGGCCAACTGTTGCTTATCCTGTGACAACCAGAAAAACCTGGATGGGTGAATAGATTATATATATATAACACTTTAAAATCACCAGAAATCTATGAAAGTGAAAAGATCTAGAGAAATTAAATTCCAGAGACCGAAGAGATTTTCCCAGTGACTGGAGGTTGGAAGCCATCTTTCTCTGGAGTCTTTTACCAAGTCTGATCATAGGCTGAGAATTGAGCTTGCCACAGACAAACAGGCAGACAATGCAGAGGAAAAGAGAAATCAAAAAAACTTTTAACAGAGGGATGACATTACCACTTGGTCAATCTGGAGGTTGCACAGCTGGCTTGCTCCAATCGTATTTCGTCCCAGGATTCTTGTCTAGAATTGTGCAGGAGGAGGACCTGCCTGAAATACTCAGTTAAAACTCTTACTATCACTTAATACTTAGAATCCAAAGTTCTACTAGATGGAGAGTTTTATAATAAACACAGAAGAATTTACTCCTTTGTAAATAAGTCTAACTAAGGTAGCAACTCAACTCAGACCCAGCTCAATTCCTAATTAATTCATTATAATCAGCCAGGCACTCTGTCTGTTTAACAAAGGAAAAGACATGCCCTCTCTAAGGGAAAATAATAATGACTTCTGCCTCTATTGTCCTTTCTGGTATACATAAACAATTAGGAGATATACGAAGAAGCAGGAAAATATGACCCACAATCAAAGAGAAAACACAATTGAGACCCTTAGATGATCCAGAGGTTGGAATTAAAAGACAAGGACTTTAAAATGACTATTAAAATTTCCTAAATAAACAGAAACATTGATATATATCTATTTCTGCATGGTGGTATATACATGCAGAGACAGAAGGGAGAGAGATTGTAACTACTTCGTAACAGAGCTTAGACTAGTGTTTGACCAAAGAACTGGGCATCATCATCTAGCCAAGCTGACACATCAAGTCAACCATCACAAAGAACATTTGACAAAATTAATAAAAAGACAGTAAATTTCAACAGAAAAATGAAATCTGTATAAAAGGTCCAAGTGGCTATTATAAATCTGAAGAGGCCTCTAGGTGGTGCAGATAGTTTGCATTCGACTACTAAAGGTTAGTGATTCGAAACCTGTCCGTAGTACCAGAGAAGAAAAGCCCTGGCAATCTGCTGCTGTTGAGATTACAGCCAATAAAAACCTATGGAGCACGTCTACTCTGTTTAACACATGAGGTCACCATATGTTGGAACTGACTCCATGGCAACTAATAACAACACCAATTATAAATCTGAAAACAACTGATACCTGAAATTAAGAACTCATTGAAAGGACTTAACATTATGCTATGTTGTTGTTGTTACCAATGAGTCGATTCTGAGTCATAATGACCCGATGTGTGCAGAGTAGAACTGCTCCATAGGATTTTCAAGGCTGTAACTTTCCGAATACAGATCACCAGGCTTGTGTCCCAAGGTGCCTGTGGGTGGGTACGAACTTCCAACTTTTCAGCAAGTAGTTGAGCGCTTACTCATCTGTGCCACCCAGAAAGTCCATATACACACTAGAAAAGGGTTAGTGAATTCAAATGCAAGTCAATAAAAATTATCCAAACAAAAACACAGAGGGCAAAAAAAAATCAGTAAAAAATGTAAGAAGGAGACCTGGTAGCTCAATGGTTAAGCCCTTGCCAGCTAACCAAAAGGTAGTTGGTTTGAACCCACCAGCCACTTCATGGAGGAAAAGACATGTTGATCTGCTCCTATAAAGATTAAAAACAAACAAACAAACCCAAACCTGTTGCCGTCGAGTCAATTTCAACACATAACAAACACCTATAGGACGGAGTAGGACTGTCCCCATAGGGCTTCCAAGGCTATAATCGTCGCTGAAGCAGATTGCCCCATCTTTCTCACAGAGCAGCTGATGGATTTGAACCATCAGCCTTTCAGTTAGCAGCCAAGTGCTTAACCACTGCACTGTCAGGGCTTCTTCCTTAAAGATGACACTTTAGGAAACCCTATAAGGCAGTTCTACTCAGTCCTATCGGATCACTATGAGTCAAAATCGATTCCATGGCACACAACAACAAAAAGTCTAAGAGACCTGAGCAACATTGTCAATTTAACATATGTATAATTAGAGTCTCAGAAGGAGAAAGATGGGAGTGAAAATATTTTTGAAGAGGTAATGGTCAAGAATTTTTCAAAACAGATGAAAGATATCACCTAACAGATTTAAGAAGCTCAGCAAACCCCAAGCAAGATAATATATCAAAAAAAAAAAATAAAAAAGAAGACGAAAGCCAGATATTGAGAAAATCTTAAGGAAATAGAAAAAAAAAAAAAAAAGACATCACTTTCAAAACAGCAATAGTAAGACTGACCTCGAATATTAAACATGAACTACGTTAACTGGAAAATAAAATCACATCATTTAAAAGGGAAAATCATTTATAAAGGGGGGAAAAAATCCTGCCAACTTGGAATTCTGTATCTAGAAACAATTGGAGGTGAAATAAAGACGTTTTCAGAAAAGCAAAAATTAGGAGAACTTCTGGCAAGTGGATAGAGGGATAGAAGCACGAACAATCCGAGATAACCTTAACATGATTTCAAGGTTTGAGACTATTGGACTATTGTCTTCATTTCCTCTGATTTATTTTTTTCTCCTAAGGTGTAGCTGTTAGGATCCCAATCTGAGGTATTAGGGTCTTCTAGTTAAATTTTTGCCCATTTGTCCTGAAAGTTTTTCAAAAGCTCTGCTCAGCTACTTAGCCACCCAGCTGCTCCTCCAGAATCTACAGACGCTCTTAATTAAAAACGATCTCCAGTGCCAGATGCATCTCTTTGGATCTTCTCCTAAACCATTGCCCTATAATTTTTACAGTCTCTGTAGGTCTCTGATGGCTTCATCTTTTAAAAATATTTTGTCTAACTTTTTTTTCCCCCAGTGGGAGGATTGGTTTGAAATCCCTACTTTGCCAATGCCACCAAGCACAATATTAAATAACTATTGTGTTAGTTAAGTTTAGGTTTAGATACTTATAACAGAAAATCCAAATTAATGGCTTACACAAGAGAAGGATTTATATCTCTCTCATATAAACCCAAAACCCATTGCTGTCAAGTTGATAAAAGAGGTCCAAAAATAACCCATCCAGTGTGTGTTTGGCCTTTCTATGATCATTAAAGGACCCAGGACCTTTCTGTATTTTTGATACTGCTTTTCCTTGTTCCTAAGGTCTTGTGTGTTTGATGAATTTGTGCTTAAATTCTCATGGTGTCTTCCTTTTACAACTGATATTGTCACATTAGTATTATGAACTTCCCTGATGGAGGCTACATAACTAAATTTTGTGCCAGTCACTGTGAAGTACAAGGAGTTGTAACGCATATGGGGAAAACTAAGGAAGGGATGGGAGTGTTTGGATAGGTGACACAGCCATTTGTTTTCCCCGAAGCAGATTTATGGTAATGCTAATGCAATGAAGCTTGAGGCCCTACACCTTGCGATGTGTTCACATAGTCATATATGTTTTTGCAAAATTCACAAAAGGAAAGTATTTTAACCACAATTAGTTAAAACAATGGCCTCTTTACATCCTGACTTTTTCCTCTCTCAAGCTTCCTGCTGCGTGAGGTGGTATTCGGGAGGCAGTGGGCATTTTTGGTGAAGGTGCGTTTTGTTGTTGTTAGGTGCCATCGAGTCAGTTGCGACTCATAATGACCTCCCGTATAACAGAAGGAAACACTGCCCGGTACTGGGCCATTCTTACAATAGTAAGTGTATTTGAGCCCATTGTTGCAGCCACCGTGTCAGTCCATCTCGTTGAGGGTCTTCCTCTTTTTTGCTCACTTTCTACTTTACCAAGCCTTGTGTCCTTCTCTAGGAATAGGTCCTTCCTGATATAGTTTCCAAAGTAAGCAAGACTGGGTCTCACTATCCTTTCCTCTAAGGAGCATTCTGACTGTACTTTTGGTACTTCTCAGTTTTTAAACATTTGTAAATTGTTGTCATTTCTTTTCACATTCTAAATAACCTTTTTTTAAACCTGATTTTGTATTCGTAATTGTACATTCCTTTCCTTACAGAAGGCCTCCCAAATTATAGAAGCTTCAGGCCTCAGAATCTGGATTTGTCCTCCATATGTGTCATCATTCATGTAGAAAAACTGGTGGAGGAATATCTCAATTTGCAAGCCAATGTCCTAGAATCTGCAAAGTCAACAAATCCCAAGGCACATGAGACTTCTTTTTTCAATAACAGTAATGCTCCTCACTCACCTTTGGCGTGAGGCAGGCGGAGGTGGAAGGAGACTAGAGTTTTGGCAGCTGAAATTGCTTACCTGCTCCTTACAATTACAAAGATTGCCAGTCTCCCAGGCTGGGATGGTCTCATCAGTCAGCCTGCACCTGAACTATTAGCATTGTCAGCTTCCTCTTAAGAGATGACAATTCAAGGGTACCTTTCCTCACCCACTGAAACTCCCTCAGTCAAAAGAGCAACACACTCAATCAGAAGGAGGGGCAGGAATGCATATCTTTGAAAGCAAGGCTGGCCGCATCTACTTTCAGTCTACGCAGCTTCTTGTGCTCATTTTTGCATGATTGTGAAAAAGAACCTCAGCAAAAGCCCTTGACTTGCTGGTACAAGAGCTGGGGCAGGGCTTGCTTCCCTCGCCTTGGAAGGGAGTGGTTGTGATGCCAGGAGCAGGAAGGCTCCACAGACTTTACCCATATGCTTTCACAAATGATGCCTGATTGAAAATAACAATAATAAACACATGCCCACATTTGTTTGCACATGCATTATCTTTGTGGGATGGGCAGAAGTGGATTGCTGGCTGAGTGCATTAGAAATGAAAGCTAGCTATTTAGCTTTTCCTTCACTTGGTAATAGGAAGAAGACTGGCATGGACTTTTTGGGAGGGATTGTGGAGATAACTTAGCTCTGAAATCCGGGTTCTTATTTTTGACCTAAAGTCAATGGGATAGAAATCTAGAGAGTATCATGTAACCCCTGGTAGAACTAAAGATACTAAGTATTTACATGATCTTAAGAGAATTCACAGCAAAAAGAGAAGTTTCTAAGAGTCTCAATTGTTCGAATGATGCCCTTTCTGCAAATGTTCATAAACATTCATTCTACTAGTGTATTTAAAAAAAAAAAAAAAAGTGTTGTGGGCTTATGTATTTATTCTGTTATTTTGAAAATAAGAGACAGAAAATCTGCTTCACAAGTTTCTCGTTCTCTTAAAGGTCATGACGTATTATGACAATTGCAAGTCCCAGGGCCAATGTACTTAGTTTTATCTACTGTAAAAAGAACAGAGATCCATGTTTTGGGGGCAAAGAGGGGAAAAGCTTCTCATTTGACCTTTTTCTGAGTCCTTTCCTCCTTGCCTCTGCTTCTAAATCACCCAGGGAATTAAAAATGTGCCTGTTGGTCACTTAAAGTAATGAAACTGCTAATGTCTGATGCAGGCACATTGCCTCCCTGTGTTCCAGATACATATATGAATATAGCTACCTTGAATGCACACCTGCCCTTGAGAATCAGAGCATGGTAATCCATGCAAATCAGGGATTGGCTTTAAAATCCTTCTTCCCAGAAACGTAGGGTAAGAACTGTTGAAGAGATATGGAACATGAACAGATTGTCCTTTAGCCCAGAGTTCAGCCACGATATTGACTGATTAAAAATAAAATCTGATTTGGTCTTTTAAAGAAATCTGGTTTCTTTGTTAAAGGGGGTCCTCCTTGGCTTGCCTTATAACTTTATTATTTTCTTTAAAATAAGACTAATGGAAAAGAGATATTCATTCCGTGCTTTCTTTCTTAGCTTGTCCCGTTTCAGCCAATTTGATTTATTAATTAGCATTAACGTTTGCTGTAAAATAGCAATTCTCAACTGGGGGTGATTTTGTCTCCCAGGGGACATTTGATAATGTCTGGAAAAATTTTTGTCTGTCACAACTTGAGGTGGGGTAGCTATTGGTATCTAGGGGATAGAGGCCAGGGATGCTGTTGAACATCCTATAATGCACCGGACAGACCCCCTCAATGAAGAATTTTCCAGCCCAAAGGGTCAATACTGCTGCGTTTGAAAAACCCTGGTCTAGGAGAGTGCACTTCAAGTAGAAAAAGTGAAGTCTTTTTGATGATGATGTGCTGAAAATTTTGCAGGCAGTTGAAAATGCACCCTTTTTTCCACAAGCTACCAAGTCTCTTGCGTCATTTTGTTTGTTTGTTTTTGGTGAAAATATGCACATCAAAGCGTGCACCCATTCAGCAATGTTTACACGTACAGTTCACTGACAATGGTCCCATACTTCATCTTGTGTCACCATTCTCCTTGTCTCTGCCTGTATTGTTTCACCACCGCTAACTGAGACTTTCTGCCCCTTCAAGTTCTCACCTGTGTTTTTGAGTTACTGTTGTCCATTTAATCTCATACAAATAATTCTTTAACAGCATAGCGCTCAAGGTGAGCATCATTTATTAAATGGGCTTAATTGTTGTTTAGTTTATAGATGACATCATGGGATAGTTTTAGTTGAAGTCTTAAGTTTTTTCCAGGCAATAGTTTTGGGGGTTCCTCCAGTATCAATGTATCCAGTAAGTCTGACTTCCAATAAGAATTTGAAGTTATGTTCTGCATTTTTTCCTCCTTTTGATCAGGATCCATCTATTGGGTACTTGATCAAAACATTCAGTAATGGCAACTGGGCACCATTTATTTATTTTGGTTTCATGGCAAAGGAGGCAGTAGCTCATGGAAGCAATTAGACCTGCAGTCCATTTCTTTCTCGCATTCCTGAGTCTCCTTTTTCCTATGTTGCTCCAGGCAAATGGAGACCAATTGTTGTATCTTGGGTGGTCATTCTCAAGTGATTAAGACCTCAGTTACAGCTCTCTTGTGTCATTGTTAATTATGGCTTATCAATTGGCTTGGCTAAAATAGGTTTCATTGCGGAACCTTATTTTTATTTTCACCAATAAAGAGAAATGAGATGGGGTGGACAGCCTCTTCTCTATTGGCTATCTCATGATGAAGTAATCTAGTCTCTGTTTCAGAGTAGTCAGGTTGGTGTAAAACCTGCCAGAGCTTAGAGCAAGTAAGTGCATCTGTAATATTTATTACTTGCATAAATACAGTGCAGGTCATGGTGTCCCCTATATTTATTGTTATATAAAACCCTTTTCTACCGTCCCTTAGTAAATGCCTGATGTCTCAATTAATTGTTATACTACTCTACAGATTAAGTTCTCATTATAGAAGTCACAGATGACATTTCACAATTTCTTGACAATTTATTTGGATAACTAAAAGCAACTTCACGGAATTGATAGGAATGCCTCTCGCGTATATAATCACTATTAATGTTAAAGAGATTTTGACTAAATTAATGGGTTTTTAAGTTAGAGATTCATTGTTAATTCTGAAAACTATTTTCATTTATCTCTTAGTCTCTCAGTTATACTTATATCTTGAAAATCGTCTAGTTTATTTGAATCTTGGGACCACTTCTGAGTTTTGCAACTATAGTGGCTGTCGAGGGAAAGCTAGAAAGACAATCAAAACACCAGAAATTTGTACTGTAATGAAGATACTAAAGAAATCACTGTTATTCAGCCTATGGAATTAAACAGCGATATGAAGTTACTTAAAATATGGATTCCTGTCACAGAGGACAGAAATAAAGCTCTTAACTATTCCTGTAGAAGGTGGAGGGAAAGGAAACAGATGATTTATAAATTGAAGCCCTGATGGCATAGTGGTTAAAGAGCTTGTCTGCTAACCAAAAGGCCAGCAGTTCGAATTCACCAGCCACTCCTTAGAAGCCCTATAGGGCAGTTCTACCCTGTCCTCAGAAAGGATTACTTCCTGAGAGATTGTCAAATGTTGTAGCATGTTACTGAAAGAAGTGTTTAAACTCTCTTCTTCAGCGTTTTGACAAAACAGGAACATTTAACTGATGCTTGGTAATTTGAATATTCTTGTAATTATAGCCTGTGTTATTAGTTTCCTGTGTTTGCTCTAACAAATTACCACAATCTGAGTTTCTTAAAACAACAGAAATTTATTCCCTTACATTTCTGAAGGCCAGAAAGTCTGAAGTCAGTATCACTGAGCCAAAATCACAGTGTCTGTAGGGCCACGCTCCTTCCAGAGGATCTAGGAGCAAATTTGTTCCTTGCACCTTGCAGCATGACTGCCAGCATTCCTTGGCTTGTGACCATCTCTCTCATCTTCAAGAATCTACCAATCTCTCTGCAAAGCATTTTGCCTTCTCTGCTGTGTTTGTGTGTCTGTGCCAAAACTCTGTTTCCCTGTTATAAAGAAACAGGTGATTGCATTTAGGGCCCACCCAGATAATCGAGGATAATCCCCCCATCTCAAGATCCTTAATTTAATCACATATGTAAAGATGCTTTTTTCCAAATAGGGTAGCATTTGAGGTTCCAAGAATTAGGACCTGATTATCATTTGGGGGGAGCCCTGGTAGTGTAGAGGTTAAGAGGTTGGCTGCCAACCAAAAGGTTGGCAGTTCTAATCCACCAGCCATTCCTTGGAAACCCTATTTCTACTCTGTCCTATAGGGACACTATGAGTCAGAATTGACTCCACAGCAACAGATTTGTTTGTTTTTTGTTAACATTTGGGGGGCCATTTTTTCAGCTTAGCACACAGACTGCGGGATAAACCAGTTGAGTTTTTCATGGGCGCTTCCAGCGTTAGGAATCTGTGATTCGATGATTGTGATTTTTGGCAATTTGCTTTACCCTTCCCTGAGCCTTGGTTTTCTCATTTACAGAATAATCCTGATAATAGTATTTAGGCTATTGGATTGGTATGAAGATTAAATGAATTAATAACCTTAAAACATTTAGCAGAGGACTGGCACAAAACCAATTCCCAAAAAGTTTCACCTACCATTATTGCTGGTGCCTCCTGTTGTATTGTTAACGTTGTATGAGGAAGATTCTGTGAGAAGATAATTAGGCACTTGCTTGGTACCCTGTCATATAATTCTCATTTCTTTCCCATTACTATATTTTGTTTTTGGCAAATTTAATGCAGGCAGGTAACAGGAGTAGTTAAAGTAGTGACTTGGCATTTAGAGAATTTAATTGATCTGCTTTGTGGAATTTATGTAACTTTGTCTACAAAAGGGACAGACTAAGCTAACCTCCAAATTAAGAAGGCAACACAGAAATCAAATCTTATAAAAGCTCCTATTTGTAATAATAGCTGTAGTATTAACAGAAGTAGACTATTCTCTCAGAGAAGAAATTATACTATAAAAATGCTTGACTCACCTTTTTATCTTTTTATGGACATAAGTAAAATCTCTTAACTTTTCGGTTGTAACTGAAGTCCTCTCCTGCTGAAACGAGTACCATCCTTATATAACTCGAGATATTTAATATCGGTATCCCATTTAGGTCAGCCTTTCTACCTCTAAAACTTTAAATTACCACTTTTTTTTCCTCCTTTTCATCATTAACATATTTAATTTTTTATTAGCAAAACAACACATTTTCCACAAAACTGTTTGTAGCCAGGGTTTTACTGGTTTTTATAAATATTAACATGGTACATTCTACCATACATCTTGGGTGTAGTCATTTTGAAGAAGGTTCACACTAATTGGTAGGGTGTATAATTTCTCCCAGGGGTTAAATTATGCCAATAACAGTGATTGATAAAACAGACTAAAAAAAAATACTAATTTGTTTTTCATTATTAATTTAGTATGATTTAACAAAATAAAATTTCAAATAATAATGTGCAGGGTACACCAATGGAAAGCAATACTTCCATTTTTCTCTGTTCATTTCACCAAGAAATAATCATATACAGCTTAAATGCAATGACAGTCTCTAGACCTTGTACTATTTGAAATAGATTGAGTCTTATGAAATTAGTGTTCTTGCAGGTCAAAAAAAGTTGCATGTGGTGGCTTCATGTGGTACCAAGTAAACAGACAGTACCCCTGTGAAAAAGGAGCTCCATTTCCAGAGCTATTAAATGAAAAGTAGCTAGATGAAACATTCAAGTATACAAGGAAATTTTTACATCTTCAGGTTACTTTTTTACATTTTCAAGTTACTTTTATTTCTCCCAGTAAATATAAACTGAGCCCTGTTTCACATCCTTTACTTTAATGTCAATGATTATGGGAACATGCTTTATTAAAAGAAGGGAAATAAGCGAAACAAATTCATACTGGGGAAAGCTAGGTAAACAGAAAACAATGAGAAATGCATATTGTTACAAACTTGGTAATCATTTCTGTTTGACAATGTTTATCTCTTTAAATGTTTATCATCTCACCCATTTTTATTTCATTTTTTATGTGTTTCATAAAGTTGGATATTGCTCAATGTTTCGCTCTTTGGTGTCTCAACGTGGAAAGCAGATTGCTCTGCCATTTTCATATACTGTAGGAAACGAAAGTCATTTTCATTTATTGAGATTTATTATTTGAATATGTTTTTCAATATAGCAAAGCACACCTACAAAATTTAATGGACATGCATATGCAGGTACACTACCCTGGTAGAGCATCAGGTAAAATTTTATTCCTTCTGTTGGGGAAAATGCAGAGGATCAAGTAGATGCACACATTTCTTCCCTCCTACCCTCCACCCCCTGCCTTAGTGATCAGCGATGTGGGGAAGGGTATTAACATTTTCTATAAAACCTTCCCAAACATACATTCATCACTTTTTGGTCTAGGGGTTGTTCTGGAATGGTATATAGTTTGGGAAGATGCCAGGTCGCTAATAAAAGATTATTACATGTGGGGAACGTTTGATGATTCAAGGAAGGGGAGTGATTGTAGGGAATAAGACGTACAGACCTATTATTATGGATTTCACTAAGAAGTTAAGGTTTATTTTCATATAAGTCTTTTTTTTTTTTTTTTTGGTAAATTGCATGATTTTATTGTATCAGTTAAGTCTCTCTATGAGAAATGGCACATTAAAAAACACATTAGCTTGCCATTGATCACCTCCATGAGTTCTTATCATCTGTTTCTGTTCTATCAGAATTGTCAGGTTCTTATGACCTAATTGACAATTACATGCCATACCTTGCAGTACACTGAATTCTGGGATGGATGTACATGAGTCAACTGAGACCTCCTCATAATTTAAAAAGCAATCTCAGTCTGAGTCGGCATGTGTACTGCATACCATTAAAAATGAATGAAAAAAAAAGGAAAATGACTGTGGTTCAATAATTTATGAAAAATTTTATAGTTTTATTATCTATCTACGCCTTTTTTTTTTTTTTTTTAAACAACACCTATCACTGTAGCACAAAGGTACTTAGATGAAAGATTGAATTCTAGCTCAAAAATGTTGGGGGAGAATTTCTGTTTTTCATTTATTTCTTAGTGGCTTGACAGGTGAGCGTCAAAAAGTGAGCAAAAAGGTAGATACAAGAGAATAAATCAAGTAGCTAGCTAATTTATATGATGCTTTCTGTGGGCAAACAAATATTATAGATGTGTTAGGAGAATCAAAAACTCTAACTGGAATTTCCTTCAAACTTATGTGGGAAGTGGGAAAGTAGGTGGGGATGGCAGAGAGGAAATAAGATTGGTCATGGGTTCGTATTTGCTCAACCCGGGTGATGGCATTTCCTTAAGCCCTTCATTCTGCTTTTCATATGTTTGAGTTTTCCATAATAACATGTTCTTAATAACCTCAGGATAATATCAGTCCCCCACAGGAACTTATACTCTAAATGAGGAAACAAAAATGTGCACACAGGCCGCAGCCTCTGTATTTCATAGATATTTCCTAGTTCAACAAAACGTTGATTTCTACATCTTTCTTGAGTTAGACCATACAACTCCCCTATAGGATAGACTAGAACTGCCCCATAAGGTTGCCAAGGAGCACCTGGTGGATTCAAACTGCCGAGCTTTTGGTTAACAGCTGTAGCTCTTAACCACTACGCCACCAGGGCTCCTTACCCCATATAGAATTCATGAATTCTTCCTTTATGCCCTACTGTATGCTGCAATTCTGTCTATTATATACCTGTAACGTTGTGTTGCCTTCTTTAGTTTACATGTCTGTCTCCCACTGCTGGACTGTAAATTTTTTTTTAAGACCAGGGACCATTTTCAAAGTCCAGCACAATGCCTAGCTCTTTGTAGGTTTCAATAAATTTGTGTTGTAAGTAGATGGCTAAGTAAATAAACAACTTACAGGTGTTAATCCTTTCTTTTGAGTTGTTTTGGTCTAATTTTATAGTGTAAGAAGATGTCTTTTTGCTTCTTCCTATCTCTTTCCTTACATATACCATATCCTTTCATTGGGGCTACATGTGGAAAAGGAAAGTCTTTTACCTACTGACTTTCAACTTCATATACTTTCATTGAGCTAACATCTACATTCTTTATGTTTCTCTACTGTTGCAATATTTAACATCTATTGTGATCAAAGCAATCAAATGCTACTTATTAGGCACTGCCCCAAAATATCCTTGTTACAGCCATTCTTCTATATGAAGACCTACCTTCCATCTTTTTGCTTTGTCCCTTGCCTTCTTTTTTGTTTTTCAGTGCCTGCTAACTAGAAGAGTCATTCTGTCCTCCAAGAAGACAAATAGTCTTTGGTAGCTCTTTTAAAAGGATCCATAGCTCTGAGGTTCCATAATAGGATGGTAACATTTCTGTGTAGGACGAATAAAACAGTCTCTTAAAGAGGATGCAAAGCAGTACCACAAATATCACCAAGCACTGAATTTTGTTGAGGCTTCAGTTGGACAAACGCGTTAGCTACTAAAATGTCAGTGATTCCCCTCATTTGGTATTGAATGTTTTTCTACTTCTTTCTGGTCCAGGAAAGTTAGGAGCACAATCATTTTCCAGGGTCAGGGATATCTGAGGAGCTTTCCTTTCTATTTTCTCTAGAGTCATGCACGATGGAGGGAGTGTTATATGCTGAATAACCTAGAGTCAAGAAACGTATCTCTTCAGAGGGCTCTCAATCACGTTCAGTTCAGGGTTGAGTTTGGGCAGAAATTCAGGCTAAATATCATTAATCTGTAAGCAAAATTTGTCCATCCCTTATAATTACAGATAATCTTTCCTGTTTTCCACTAAGTAACCAAGGTTTCATTCAAGTTAGGTGGAGCACATTGGCTTATTCATCAGATCTGATCTTCCAAGAATTTTTTTTTTTCTCAAAGCAAGTTTGATCAGAGGGAATCTATTGACTGAGACAGGTTCAGATAAACTTATCAGTTAAAATTGTTTTTTATTTTGAATATTTTTAGAACAAGGCTACATTTTTTATAAACCTTGAATATATTGCCCATTAACATGGGATAAACAAGGGCAGACATTTTTAGCTTCATTTTACAAGTAGAAAAATCAAGGCAGAGATTTGCTTCTGATCATGTGGGCCTATATGGCCCCCAAAATAATTTCTGTGTCTAATGACTGTGTTTGTCTGAACAAGACATCACTTGATAGGAAGTAAGTGCCAAGTTACTAAGTAAGATGGTATTATTTAACATTTATCAGGAAGCAACCGTGATATTTGGCCTGAGGAGTTTGAGTTCTTAGAATTTGTGTTTCGTTTAGCTCATTTCTGAAGCAAAAGTCATGAAGTATTGGTTTTATTTTGGGAAGTAGATTTAGAGTCTTTAAAACATGATAGAAAATTCCCCTGAGAAAGCAAAGTATACCTACTCAGGAATTTGTTTACACATCCACTTTGAAAATCATCATTTAGCTAAGTGGTTGTGCCTTGATAAAAGACGACTAGTGTCCTTCTAATAAATGAGGCTGGATTTAAACACAGATTTCAATTATATTATTGAATTATATTGCCTTATATTTCATCCCAGGAAAACATGCTAATCCTTGCACATCTAACACCTCTTAGAAAAGCATAAGGATTCACTGACAAAAAAAAAATAGTCTTCAAAATTGAAACACAAACAGAGCAATAATTTATGAATATGGTATTCTGCCATTTGCCCAGTTGGGTGGTTTTATGTATGTGTTATATGTTAACTTATTCTAAACCATCATGCTTAATAGCACCATAGGCTTGAAAAAGGTTTTGAGAGGTTACCTTGTCAGGCTCCCTTTCTACCTTGAGAACAGTCCACTGATAACATTGTCATAGCTTCTCTTGGTAACATACCTCATTGTATAATCACCTCATTGCCAGTATTTTATCCCCATATCAAACCTGAATTTTCCATAGTACAGTTAATTCTGTTTGCTTCACAGAGGTTGGAATAGAATATCTAGTTTATTTCCTCTGTGCATTAGTGTCAACCTGTTCTTGAGTGAGGAGGTGTGGTGTCCTTTGCTCTCAGTGGGAAAAAAATTACAGCATTACCTCTGGACTGACATGAACCAGCATGCATCCTAATAGATTTTGTCATGTGCTGTGTTCATGTACTCCTCATGTGCATGAGGTAATGTATAGGTGATTGTTTTTTTAACTGCTACAAAGACATTTATAAAGAATGAGCCATTTTATTTTAAAATTTTAATATCATCTGGTGGTTTCATATGGGCTGTGGGATGAAACAAAGTAGAAGAAAAGTTGTTTCGAAGATGATTTTTTTTTTTTTTTGACCGTTTTCCTTTGCTTCTTTTGGTCTATTGCATTGGATCAAAGATTTAGGGAAAGTGAACAGACTGAGTCAACTTTTCAAAAAAGAGAGAGCGAGTGACTTTTATCCTGAAAAAAATCACTGTGTATAATTTTACAACTTCACTCCTATCTTCCCCTCCCCACCAAACTGTGGGAGTCTCCAGAGGTTAATAAATTATTCTCAAAATTAAATAACACTCGGAGAGTCCCATGGCACTTGGACAGGTTTGGGCAGCTGGGGGTGGGGACTGGCCATCAATTCAAATCTGGACCAGGTCAGTAGCAAATGAAGATTGTTGTCTCCTAACAGCTGTTCTGTGGCCTCTGTGAAATGAGGTGGTGGCTTCCATCCAGTTTCTTGACAGCTGTCTTGCTCTCAAAAGACACCACCACAGTTGGAATTAATTGGCTCTCTGGCTGGCAGCCTTTGCATGCAGTTCATTGAGTCCACACCTCTTCTCCTCCTTCCTCTTTCTTCTCTCTGTTCTCATCTCCCTTCTCCTCTTCTTATGTTTGCTTTCCACCTCCTTAGGTCCTTTCCCTTTTTCTTTCCTTCCTCCATCTTACCAGTAGGTGGCTTGGAAAAAAAGAGCAGCAGCAGTTCCTGAGGGAAGAATGCATGAACACTTTAGGCTGTGCTGTCTGCCAGGGCCTGCTAGGGATCTGAGGAACCACTGTTGGGATAGAGAATGCTCATACCTCCCACAGCGCCAACCTCCTCTGCCCTAGCCCCAAGTGCTTTGCTCAAGGTGTGTTGAAGTTTACTCTGGGATTGTCTGTTTTATCCATTGAGCTTCTCTTTGGATCATTAGGCAAGGAACAGGCTATGTTTGTAGAATGGATGGACCTACAAGGAATTTTGAGTTATTCAGTGGTTGTGGTAAAAACTCTTCATCATCAGCCCCTCATAGGGACAACCAGGAGTAACTAGAGGAGGAAGGCTGTGCTGGTTGTGATTCTTTCCTCTGATGAGAAATGAATTGTTTTCTGGGACTACGTATGACAATCATACTCCCAAACCCCAAATCAGTACACATGTCCTGACCAGACATTTCTGGATTTATAATTTTATTTATTTGACAGGTTTTCAATAAAGTAAAAATGAAACCTCATTTTTTATTGTTCATTTAACACATCACTTGAATTTGAAGGACTAAATTCTGTGAAACTAAGACTGCCAGAAGGTCCACAGTATGAGCTGTTAACTCCACAGAATTCTCTGGAAGCTCTTTCGCTTTTTCAGATAACAGTAAGGAAATAGTAGTGGTAGTTACCATCCTTGAAACTTCCTATTTTGCTTTCGATTTATCTAACTCCATTTCCTTAGTCTCAATTTAGGAGTCAAAAAGTGGACTAAAGGAAATGTTGTCACTCAGATACTTATTTCTGCAACCAGAAGGAGGCAATGGTAGGACATGCTGCTGTCTTTGTATGGGAAGAGAAACATTTGAATCAATTTTACAGTGGTTCTGTACTTTTTGAGTTTTTTTTCTCAATGCATTTGCCCTAGGTTGCCTCTCATTGAAATTAAAACCTGTGTGTACCGTTGTATAGGGAAATTTGAACACGTTGGTTTACTTTCAACTCATTACAATGTTGATCACTAAGAACACCTTCATGAGCAAGAAGATATCTAAACCTTCTAAATGACCATTTGAAATCTAAACCAGGAGCTTGAGTTGGACCAATATTAAACAGATGTGAGGTCCCAGATATCCTTTGCAATTTAGAAGGTAAAAAAAAAGAAAGTACAACCACTTTTAGTGAGGGTTTTAATTTTCAGAGCAAACACCAGGTCTCATAAAACAGTCATGAAGGAAAGAGGTGAGGTTCGGAGTTGGGGAAAATATCCCAGTGCCAGCTCTAACTCTCCAATTTGGAGATTCACTTTCTTTCATCTGCGTGATAGGGCTAATCACATTCAGGGTTGTTTTTGTTGTTTAATGGGCATAAAGTTATTTGAAGATCAAAATGCTGAATATTAATAACAAGCACCTGTGAGATCCATAAAAAAGAGATGGCCTTGGAGAAATGTTATTTCTAGAATGCATGGATTGTCTAACTATCGGCTGAAAGAATGGCTTTCAGTTTTGTGATTAATTTATTAATTCATTTAGAAAGAATTATAGAGTAATCTGAAAAACAACACAAGGCTGACTATCTACCTATTTGTTCTATTTTTTTTCCCTAAATTCCCTTCAAATAAACACTTCTGAAGCCCCTTCCCCTGAAAGAGAGAAAGGAAATAACAAAGGGAGAAAAAGAAAAGCCCCCAACAGAGTCTCGTAATTCTGGTCTACAACCATTTATAATCTGGATGCGATTTGAATTTTGCATTTGGAAAGAAAGCTTTTTCATTTTCTACCAGTCCTTCTCTTCAGTTTCTCATTTTCAAACATACCTCCCTCCTTGAAATTAAATGACAAATGAGAGAGAATTGGCTTATGGCAGCTGCAGAGGTCTCTACCTCAGAGGAGCACTGGTTTAATTCAAACGGGGCAGAATGAATGTCTGAGAAAGGGTGCAATTTTCAGGCTTGGACAGTGAGTGGACGCATCATTTCCTGAGTCCACACCTTCATCTGTCATTGTTGGCAGGATCTTTGTCTGGCACCAGAGCTTTCCCATCTGTACTAGTTGAAATATCATGTTGTTGCCTCCTTCTCCTCATGTTTACTCCCAGGAGAACATTGAGAAGATAGAGAGAGTGAATGGAGTACATGTATATTATATACATATGAGGAATGTCCTTGGGCTAACAAGGTATTCTAATTGTACAAAAAAATATCATTTTTTCAAAGAGCTTTATATTTATTTTTCTAAGCTCTGAAGTCTTCTAAAAAATTTTAGTCCGTGGAATACAAATTCAAAAGTCATCATGAGCCAAACTGATAATAAAAATGAGAGAATTGGGTTAGGACGATAGGGAGTGGTGGGGGTTGTGTCAATGGGAAGCGTCATGCCCAGGCCCATGGGGCTGTATAATTCCAGGGCAGCCCAGTCACATCATATTGTATGTGAATGGTGCCCCCTAGTGTGGAGCAATGCAGAGGCCCTCTACATGCCCCACCCATTCATTCATTCAGTACATCCTCACTGAGCTTGCTTTGTACAGGGCATTGTTCTCAGTGCTGGGAAGATAGCAGTGACCAAAGCAGACAAGAATCCCTGGCCCCAGAGAACCTGAAGGCATTTACTTTCAATTATTAAAAGAAAAAAAAAAAAAAAGGCCAAGAAGTACCACGCTATCTAAACAAAATGCCATCAGTGTATGCAGAATTTGGCCCATGGGTCTACCAATTAATGACCCCTGCTCTAGGCTTTGAAATTATTTCTGTGACCTGGGAGATTTTAACCACAGGGACAAAATACAGAAATATACTGACTGCAGGTTTGCATCCACTGCTTAGCTCATGCTTAATTCAATGAGAGCTTCGTGTACACCGAAAAGTCAGCTAATTGTCAATTAAAATTTTATACCCCCCACCCCAGTGTCTGAACTTACCACTCCTTCTTCCAAGAAAACATAATTCCTAGAGGTGGTCTGTTAGGTGAGGATGGGAAGCTAGAATGAAGTGGGATCATGGCATTCTGCCAGAAAGCATTATCTGTCTGGATACCTGTCCTGGAAACTCATGGGCAAGGCAAGCCATTGAACAAGGGTCAACATGGTACCTTGAACCAACTCAAAGTCTGCTTCAACCACCTACAAATTTAATTAATTTTTTTTCAAGCAAAAAGGAGGATTCCCTAAAGGGTTAGACCTCTTAAGGTTATGCTAACAGAAGCAGAGGAGGTACAGAATTCAAAAACTTCTCTTATAGAGAATTTATTCCTCAGCCTATCAGCATCTTAATGGTATTCAATGGAAAATTTTAATTTCATCTGCATACAGTCCAAGTAGAGGTAAAAGGTTTCTGGTCACCTAGATACTTCCATGTCTGAAGGATTTTTTTTTTTCTTCTTTTTGCACTCAAGACTTCAGTAAAACTGAAAAGAAAATGTGTATTAAGTTTCTGCAAGAAGCTTTACAGAAATGCTAGAAAGGTACTCAAAGAGTTTAAAAGTTTTCCTCCTCACCACTCACTTTGCGTTTTCTTAAATAAGATAATGACTCAAAAATATTTAAAGAACCGAGGTCACCAATCTGACCAAGGGAGAGACTCTCAGTATAAAGGCATAAGGACTGCATGTAAGCATTCATGTACTCCAAGATACAGAGCAAAGACTATGCTTACTCTCTTTTCTACCTGGCTTCTAGGATCCTTTCTTTTCAAAGCCCCTCATAAATGAAAATAATAATAATAATCAGAAGAGGGAGAATTACCTTATCAATCTTCACATTATATTAAATTACTTTTCTCAAAGTTTGGAAGCATTTCCTGAGAGCTGTCAAAGGTATTAATTTTTTTCTTCTCTCTCTTTAAATCACAAAGCAAAATTCCACTGTCTCCCCCCACTTCTGAAAAAAAAAAAAAAAATGTTGTCGAGTTTTGCTTTTCTATTCATTGCAGTCCTGGCCAAAGTAAAGCCCTCTTTCTCAATGACGTCAAGATCTTTACCAAGATTAGGCTTTCATTTCTCTATTGCAGCAATTAGCCAGGGAATGTATAAAAGGCTTCAGGGAGACTCACTGGGCTGCAGAGAGAGGCACTTTGCACCACAGACTGATAGCAGGAAGGAAAAGCCAGAGGGAGTGAGGCAAAGAAGTGTCAGACGCTTCTGGGGAAGGGAGAGGGTGAGACAGGCTGGGAGGAGGAGAACAGAAAGTGTGTGTAAAACGGAGTAACGAAAGAAAAACAACAACAACAACAACAAAAACTACCCTTAAAGCACATTTTGTAAACGGGCAATTTCAGAGACAGGCTACGTTTAAAGAACATAGAGGCAATGAAAAGCTAAAGAAAATTTTGCGATCTCGTGCCACAGTCTCATAGGTGCTTGGAAATGAAAGTAGAACTGCTTGTCTTTAACGGACTGAGAGAGGAATAACTGGATTAGGGACAGGCACTCCAGTTTTTGTTTTTGTTTTTTTTTTTTTTTTCTTTAAACATCTAAAATCCTGAAAAAAAAAAAAAGGCAGCAGCTCCGAATTGAATGAATTGATGGGTACACTCCAACTGCTGGGCCGGAGAGACTGAACTTGGTCTTGCCATTTCTGCTTCTTTGAAAGAGGAGACAACTTGGGCTTCCTTTTAATTTAGTTTTTCTCCTTCTCCCCCCACCCTTTCCCCCTTACCTCCCCCACCCCCTCTATTGCCACCCCCCTTTTAAATAAGAGGGTGAAGGGGAGCCAGAGCGCACAAGGGAACTGACTCAGGAGGCAGAGAAGATGGGCATCCTCAGCGTAGACTTGCTGATCACACTGCAAATTCTGCCAGTTTTTTTCTCCAACTGCCTCTTCCTGGCGCTCTATGACTCGGTCATTCTCCTCAAGCACGTGGTGCTGCTGTTGAGCCGCTCCAAGTCCACTCGCAGAGAGTGGCGGCGCATGCTGACCTCAGAGGGACTGCGCTGTGTCTGGAAGAGCTTCCTCCTTGATGCCTACAAACAGGTGAGCTGCTGTGCTGCGAAAGCCTTCTCCCTCTATCAACAGGGCCAGGGGCTGGGGCAGTTGGAACTGGAGGCCAGCAGGGACATGGAGGTGAGAACCGTGCCCTTCTACCCGGGAGCCTAGTGGTTATGCTCAGGTGAGCCGGCTGTGTTTACTTCCTACACCTGTCATGCAGGTTAAATCTGGGGATGACAGGTATTAAGCCATAATGACCCTATGTGTGTATGTGAGAGAGAGCAGAGAGAGAGACCTAATAAACGGTCTCTCTAATGAGGGTCATTAATGTCTTGCTGCAATTTTGGAGTAGAGGATATTTGTGCCAGTAGAATAACTTTGGGAAATGTCAGGAAGTATGTGTTTGTGGGGATGGGACTACTGTATTTATTCTGCTCTTGTAAATTGGAATTTTGATGTTTTGCTTGATGAGAGGCTATCTCAGGAGCATTAGGAAAGACAGTTCAAAGGGGTGGGCACTGAAAAGCAAGAAAAGAGAAAACTCTTCTCAAAACTCTCAGGGAGTTAACAGTGTGGTCACAGCAAGTGGGATTTGGCATAATAGCTGCTTTGTTTCTGGTAGAGGTAGGAGCTAATGAAAACAAACTTGTGTGCAGCATCCTCTGCACTGATTCAGATTTGAACCCTCCTGAAGCGGCTAACTGGACCACTGAGTCCCTAGTTAGTAGAGACTGGTTTGCAACAGTTAGGTCAGAGAAGTGGCTGTCAGAAACACAGACTTTGGAAGGAAAGCCAGATATGCTTTTGTTTCTCAAAAGTAAAATAAGTTGTCTTAGGAAGAGCAGATGGATCTACGGTCCATAACAATCTCGAAGCTGTTAGAAGATGTGTTTGATAATTAGAGCAGTGGCCTCACTTACCCGCAGAGGTCGCATCTCAGGCACTGCTCTCTCAAAGCCAGAGTTCATGATCTTTGTTTCTAAATAAAGAATACTGGCCCTTCAGCCTTTCTATTGTTTGGAGATATTGGTGGAGCATCCTCAACTCAGATCTTAAGGGGCAAAGAGGAACATTTTGGCATGGGTAGTTTATCAGTTGGCCCCTCCCCCAGAGCCATTTGATTCCAGAAGGTCCCTGGGCTTAAGGGGAATTAACTCACTTGGCAAAAGTTACTATCAAAGCAGACAGTTTTGGTAATCCCTAGCAGTTTTGGGGACTTAGCCCAAGATGCAAGGGAAAGGACTTTGAGAGGAAGGTGGAAGCCAGGTGTTCAATGAAGAGGTACACTCTAGTAGGGCAGGAACTGCCGCCACCACTACTCCCTGTTGCTGGAGAGTCAATTCTAGCTCATGGTGACCCCATGTGTGTTAGGATAGAACTGTGCTCTAATAGGGGTTTCAATGGCTGACTTTAGGAACGCTCAGAATAAAAGAGGAGAAGGGAATGGATAAATAAACACTACAGAAATAAAGCTATGCACCAGATAAGGAACAGAAGTAACTTCTAGTCATAAAGAATCCAGGACAGTGTTATTCCACTGAAAATCAATTAAGTGTTCAAGAAGAAAATATCGGTTTTGAACTGGGAAAGTTTTACTACAATGCATGCTTCTATTATTGGGAGTAACCTTCAGGAGGTTTGTATTTGTTGTCCCAAAGACATGTGAATAGCAAGAGCTCTTACTAGTAAGTTGACATAGCTTTATAAGAATATGACTCAATGCTAAAAGTTCTAACAATAAGAACTCATTGCGTGTGGGAACAGGAGTGGGAGATGTGGGTAGGAAGATATTGAGATAACCATTTCAATTCCACAAATGTATCCACTGAATGAGAAATTTTTCTTTTTTTGGGGGGGTAGGGATTTGAAGAGAGAGTAGAGATACACCCGGGGGCCCTGGTGGTGAAATGATTAAGTGCTCGAATGCCAACCTAAAGGTTGGTAGTTTGAACCACTCTGGTGATCTGCGATCTGCTCCTGTAAAGATTACAGCCTAGAAAACCCTATGAGGCAGTACTACTCTGTCATATGGACTTGATGGCAGCTATCAATAACCAGAAATGCACAGATATATCAGGCATATTATTAATTAGGAAGTTCCCCATCCTCATCTGTATTTTGTATGCTTTTTTTGTTTTTGTTTTTTAAGACAATTGACTTTAGCCTAGGTGGGAAAAATCTCTTCTTGGGAGAATTTTATTTATATGTATACATATCTTATATAAGTGTCATCTCTCCCATAAACAGTCAGGGCTGTAATGTTCTCCACAAATGTTGAGTGAGGTTGTTTCTCCCCATTAAGTAGTTTATTGAAATAAAAACGGAAAAACAAACAAGTTGCCTCCTTAATAAACTTTCTTATTTATGTTTTCACTAATGTATAGTGTTTCATTCTGTTGCAATATTTTCTTATTCATCCTCCTGGAATTGAGAAGGGTGAGGGATGTATTTTCTCCTTTTGCACGTGGTTTGTGCATTCCTCTCCCATATTTCTTTGTCTCTGTCTTTGGATTTGATTAGTGAGCAAGCTCGTGACTGACCATGTTGCTATGTTTGCTTTTAATGATTTATATAATAGCCACCATAAGAAGAGCTACCTCAATGACCCATATATCCAGACACAAGACTGGACTGGGTGTGTAAGGAATGAAAACATTGCATACACAGCTTGCACTGAATTTTGGTCCCCCTCTTTCTCCAAGTGTGGCAAGTGTGGTGGTGGCTGTGGTGGCATTGGAGGGTCACTCACACCCTCTGAAACAGGTTGAACTACTTGCTGATGGTTCTTGCTATCTGTGCCAAATGTCTGTTGGGTGTAGCCATTTCTAGAGACATAGTAGAGGAGATTCTATTTGAAATGACATCACAGTATTTTCATAATCCTGACTTGCATTATTTTGGAGTTACCACCCCAGAAGCAAAGTTTTCCAAGGATATGGGGTGTGTGTACAATTAGACGTGCCATTTTAAATTTTCCTTGTTGAATGTCAGATACTTGAAAGATATTTAGAGAAAGTAGAATAAAAGTATTATCCCTGTGTTTTGTCCCTACAAGAGGCAACAAAAATATTAAAATAGAACAAGATGAAACAAACAAATGTGTTTGTCAGAATGCTAAATGGGATTTAAAATTAACTTTATAGAGAAGATTTTAAAGATAATTTGGGTTCAGTTAGAATTCCATGCATAATTTTGATTGAAAAGAAGGTCTATAGAAACTTGTGAGTGATTCCGAGGTAAATAACAGATATTTGTTATTTGAGTTTCCTTAGTCAATGTCATGCATCTGAAACACTACCTCCTTGGGCCAGTGCCCAAAGAGGGAAAAATGCAACCAATAAGCAAACTGCCCTGTCTGGGAGCCTGGCTCCTACCTAAATGAAGTGTAAAACACAGTATAGATGCTGACAAATAGTTTAGCTTCTGCACACTGAATATTGCAGCGGCACAGAAAACATATTCATTTGAACATATAATTTTGGCTTTGAAAGGGTCTCTTTAACATTCGCCTCCTCCTCTTCATTCATCTTAAGCCTTTTGACACTAGGGTCTACAATGGAAAATGGCCCTTTTAAGAGAGAAACATTCCCAAAAGTACATAAAGAAGGCCACAGCCAGAACTTGCCCATCATTTGGTTAAAACACTGGGAAATGATAGGGCTTAGAGCTATATTTTCAAGGTACAAATCTGAAAGAGAGCAACCAAAAGGAGATGGAGCTCAGAGGAAGGAGCACATAGCTTATTATTCAACTCAGATTTATTCAGCCACTAAGAATGTAAATGGTTAAATCGTCACTTAATTGTCTGGCCTCTTTGTAAGGACATTAATGTCAAAGAATTTGAAAATTCCTGATAATTAATAAAGCCATTTCCTGGCTCTGGATAGCAAGAAGTATGTGTGAAAATTCTTCTGTTACATACCCACTCCCAATTTTTATCATTTGCTTTACTTTCTATCATGAGATTAGGTCATGTTTTGTCCAAAATCCTTTCTAAGGCTGAGAAAAAGGAAAAAAAAAAAAAGTTATTAGTATATACTCTATTTCCAGCGTCTACTTGATGAATGGTTCTTTTTTTCTCCCCTTGTCCTGCATTTCACAATCCACATACTAAAGCAGCATTATCCTTTTTCCCATGCAGTGAACACTGTTAGTAAAAGAATCCCAGTATCAAAGCAATGAAATTTATATATATGCGATATATTTATGGTCATATTCATATTTATAAGTATCACTATAACAGTATTTGAACTTGGCTCAGTGATGGCCTCTGTTGTAAAAATGCAAACCCTTGATTTATCTCCTTTGTTGGTGTTGTGTTGATGTTGATTACAAAAACATAAGAAAGGCCAACTGTAATAGTTCAGATGAGAGAGATAAAAGTCAGTGATGACGATATCACATTTTACGTATGTCCTTTCTGATCCTTGTAAAATAAAAGGACCCTTTGAGAACATCGGAACTTCAAGACCGATGATTCCTGAATTAGTGGAAATGATGCTTCTTGTGTTTGGGCATTAAATACTGGGCAGGGTTCTCTTTAGAGCAACTAGTGCTGGCAGGGAAAGAGGTACCGACCTAATTACTCTTCCGCAAGAGTAAAAAATGCCTTTTGAATGCCTCTTTGGCAAATATGTCTCATTAAGGACAAAAACCAAACACAAACCCTTTAAGAAGGAGAAATTAAGATGATAGGTAACTTGTGGCCAGGAGACTTTCTGTGCCACTGTGGGAAATTAAAACAAAGTTCGGGAGTACCAGGGGATAACTCGCTTTTGTTGAGCTTCTTTCCTGCGGCCTAAATGTTATTATGGGACCAACTCTGTTTTCTTCATCGTTTTGGCTCTTTGTCAAGGAATGCTTTGCTCCTGGGGAAAGCAAAGAATCTTCCATCACTGAAGACAATGGTGATTCTCCCATTCCATTTCTGCAGGGTGCCTTACAGAGCAAACCAAGAAATTCTGCCTTTGAAATTCTGGTCATAGTAGGAATTAAATGTTTATGGTGATCAAATGGGGAGATGGGAACATGAACAGTCATGTCCTTCTAAAAGTTTTTCTTTTTTTTTTTTTAGTTTAAAGAAAATAATCAGTCTTAACTTTTCTGAAGTGTTTTGTTATAGTCCTTGTTGCCAATTTTTAGCAAAGATGAACAAATTTTATGATTAGAGCCCTGTTGGCGCAGTGGTTAAGCACTCGGCTGCTAACCGAAGAGATGGCAGTTATAACTCACGAGCCACTCCACGGGAGAAAGATGTGGGAATCTGCTTCTGTAAAGATTACAGCCTTGGAAACCCTATGGGGTGGGTCTACTCTGTCCTATAGGGTTGCTATGAGTCAGAATCGACTCAATGGTGACAGATTTAGTATTTTGGTTTTGGTAGATGATGCTTATAAAAGCAGACAACTGGTCTATTCACCTGTGGATTTATGGATTGTGTGGTCTGTGTGTGTTCCCTCTTGCTTTTATTAATAGCATATATATGCATTTTCTCTTATCTAGTCACCCTCATAAATAAGATATTCATTTATGGCACTCCAGTCTGCAGTAGGATCCCATGGCTGCTCAAGAAAATAAAGAGAATTGACCACATTTGTTTTTATGCACTGACCTACTGAGATAATCAGGAACAGATCAAGAACATTGGATGTTGATTATGGACATACTTTACAGGACAGTTCCAAGATTTCCATTTCTAAATTGTCTGTCTCAGTGAACTCATTCATCAGCCAAATATAATTATATTCATTGCAGGTCAAGGTTATTAGTAAGTGTAAAATTCTTTACTGACCCCTACTCAGGATTATTACAAACTACCATTCATTCAATAATGTATTCCAAAAAAAATTTTTTTAAAGATTTCCCAGCTTAACAAAAGTTAACCCCCCTCCCCTCCATACAAAGAGCATTATGCATTCGGTAACTTCTCATTTTTCATCTTAGAATGACAGCGTACTTGTCTTAAAAAATTTTCCAAGGCAAACTAGTCTGTCTGTATTTTGGGAAGAATTCTATTGCTAACCTATGCATTGTCCCTAGAGGAAGCACAGTGTGCTTTAACTTTCCAAGAAAATTAACTGCAGGTAACAAGAGAGTCACCTGTGACTGAGCATATTAGTTATTCAGGCCAATGAATCAGGACTAGTACAAGGCTCAAATGATCCGCTAAGATTAGAGTCCATGGGTCAGTGACCTGCTAAACGTGACCACACAATTGTTTGTAGGTCTCTAAATTGACTCCAAAAAAGCAGATGCACATTTTCACCTACTAAGAACCTGTAAGTCCATAGTCCAGAGATTATTCTTCTCTGTATATAGGTTGTTTACTTAATAAGAAGCTCCTGCAACAGCTAATGAATTCAGACTCATCTATCCCCAGCATTCAGGTCTTTATATCATAGTATGTTGGAGAAAACAGTACAACAATATTGTTAAAAACAGCCCTCCTCCAATCATTATTGCTATTTTAAGGGGGAATATCTAAGGAGAAGATGATGGTAATACTGTCAGCAACATAAATCTGTAAAGAACTGGAAAAAGAACCCATAGATTAAAAGGCTTATAATATTTCAAAATGTCATCTTTGAAGTGTATAATACCTCAGATATGAGTGTAGCTCATATTAAAATAATCCAGTTGAAAGTAGTTTATTAGATTTCTCTATCTGATGTCACTAGCAAATTAACCAAGAAAATTAATATAAGTAGAATAATATTTTTCCCTGATGGTGACTGAAAACAAATGATCTCATTTAAATCACCAACAGCTTCCTTTTCTAAAAAAGAAATTTCTCAATGTCTGAAAGAAACCTAGTAGCTCTTGTTTCCAACCAGCCCTGCTAGGATTTTTCAGAAGGGAGAAAACCCATTGCCATCAAGTCGCTTCCAACTCATAGAGACCATACAGGACAGAGTAGAACTGTCACATAGGGTTTCCAAGGAGCGCCTGGTGGACTTGAACTGCTGACCTTTTGGTTAGCAGCTATAGCTTTTAACCACTATGCCATCAGGGTTTCAAATATTTCTTTAATTCTTTCTCTCTAGTTAAAATGAGTTACGCATTAACATTAGATAGAAGCTTCTGAATAAAAGCCCTTGAGTGTTTTATATCAGTTTGGATTGTTGAGTCTTTAGCAATTCACTTCTAAGTGACTTCAATTAACAGTAATGTTATATTTGGATGTATTTATATGAGGAAATAAGCCGATCCAGTTGGTAGTATTTTATAATATTAAGCATATTGTATAAAAACCAATTGTCCCTAATGTTATTGGCTTTGATTAAACCGTTCTAGAAGATCCAGTTGTGTTCATTGAAACTGAAGTAATTGGCTCTTTTATGTTGCCCAGTTTTTATTATCAATTTACAGATCCAAATGCCCATAAATTTTTTTCAACTTGTAGTCAACCACTTAAACCATGCGCAGTGGGGGCACACAGAATTATTTTCTTCTATACCTCCTCTGCCTCAGTATTTTAGAATTCAGAGAAGCTTTTGATTTAGAAATTAGAAGTTGTTCATAAAATATATGGAGTCTCTGGGTGGCCCAAATGGTTAAGCACTTGACTACTAGCTGCAAACGTTGGTGGTTTGAACCCACCCTGAGGCATCTTGGAAGACAGGCCTGGTGGTCTGCTTCTGAAAGGGTTTCTGCCTTGAAAACCCTATGGAGCAGTTCTACTCTGCACACACGCACACCTTGAGTCAGAATTGACTTAACAGCAACTAACAACAACAATAACAATAAATAAAATATATGGTATAAAAATAAATGGTTTGTGACTTTCTAGATAAAGACAAAAAACACATGAAAAACGCGATATCAATTGAAGCAGAATTTTGGAGTTACAGTATGTATGCGTGTGTGCCTATATGTATGTATTTATGGAAATGGTGAGGTTTTAGTCATAATAACTGTTAATGTAGGCAGTAGCAGTAGGAATCTCCAGGCAGAACACTATACTGAGGAGACCTTCAATCTCTCAGGCCAATTTTCTTAAACATGGAATTTCCCATGAAATATGGTATTCTGTTTCACATGGTGGGTAGTATGTAATAATGGCAACATATACCCATACATTGATTTCCAGTGTACAGGACTATTTGCCTCATGTTATCTCCCAATAACTGTATGAGGAAGACATATTATTATTGTCACTTTACAGATAGGAAAACGGAAGCTACTAGGAGGTTAAGTGGGAGTAGTCCTTCTTGTCAATGGAGGACCACAGGTTTTCTAGCTCTGACCAGAAACAGAGCCCATCATTTTCCATTGGATGAGGTGAAATGAAATAGGACTAGGCAAGAAATAGATGATCTTGTCTAAATATTTTTGAATTCAGGAAGAGGCACTCTGTCTTAAGACCCTGATAATTTGTCTTAATGTGGACCATTCACTTTTAACTTTTAAAATGAAGTCCATTAATCATTTGTTATATAATGTGTGCTAAACATTGACAGCAAGGCCAAGATAGTAAAAAACATCAGCCTCAACTTAATTATGAAAGGAATTAACTGCAGTGCCTTTAGAAATGAAAATAATTACCTTCAGTGTCTATACAGAATGGAAAACACTTTTATTCTCTTTTGGAACATTCTTTACGTTAGCTGTCATGATACCTCTTTATGCAAATCAGTGTATGTTTGCCACATGCTCTGAAGGAAATACCACATTTTATTAGAGCCAATTGTATTTATCTGGAGTGAATTGAAGCGGCAATGTGCAATGTGTTTAATGTGGCATTCTTTCCCTCTTTCTTTTTTTTCACCATCAGGTGAAATTAGGTGAAGATGCTCCTAATTCCAGCGTGGTGCATGTCTCCAATTCTGAAGGAGGTGACAATAGTGTAAATGGTGCCCAGGAGAAGACAGCTGATGGAACAGAGTGCCACCTTCTTGACTTTGCCAGCCCTGAGCGCCCACTGGTGGTCAACTTTGGCTCAGCCACTTGACCTCCTTTTACTAGCCAGCTGCCAGCCTTCAGCAAACTGGCGGAAGAGTTCTCATCAGTGGCCGACTTCCTGTTGGTCTACATTGATGAGGCTCATCCTTCAGATGGTTGGGCAGTGCCTGGGAACTCCTCTTTTTCTTTTGAGGTGAAGAAGCACCGGAACCAGGAAGACCGATGTGCAGCAGCCCACCAGCTTCTGGAGCGATTCTCCTTGCCGCCCCAGTGTCGTGTTGTGGCTGACCGCATGGACAATAATGCCAACATAGCATATGGGGTAGCCTTTGAACGTGTGTGTATTGTGCAGAGACAGAAAATTGCTTATCTGGGAGGAAAGGGCCCCTTCTACTATAATCTTCAAGAAGTCCGCCGTTGGCTAGAGAAGAATTTCAGTCAGAGATGAAATCTAGATTAGCTGGTTAAAGGTATGATTGTAATAGAACTTATTATTTAAAAAATATATATGTAAAGCAAAGAAAACTAAGAACTGATTCCACTATTTCAACTGAGTCCCATTGCATCACTGAAAGACAGGAATTTACATGTCAGAAGAACATTTAACATCTCGATACTTCTTTCACCATTCAGATGGTGTCTGGCTAAATAGCAGCCCCATCACCTCTCTTCCTAGTGGAAAGCTTTGAAAAGATCCCAAGATGGAGAAGAGAAGAAGAAATCCTGACTCAGCGTGTGTTCATTCTGCCTTGAGAAAGAAGTGATATAGCTGATGAATGCTATGGGACAAAAAGAAAAAAATTTAACTGAATAACTGCTATGTTAGGAAAGCTACTGTTTATGCTAGGATAAGGAATATTGCCTAGGTTTTATTCAGCATGGAGAAAGCCCAACTGGGAAATCTCAAATACTTACTTATAATGAGTCCTTGAGCTCAGGCCACATGGTTAAGACCTTGGTGTTTATTTAACATGTTAGTGTAGTTTCTGCTGGTCAAGTTTCTTGTATGCCAATTCTCTATGCCAACCTAAATGCCTGGAATTGACAAGTGTACCTATAGATACCAAGAACGATCCTTCACCCTGGAGGTTTAGTATGATTGTCTGAGGTCTGAGGGTTACTTTCTAGGCAGTTAGAGAAAGGGCTAGAAATAAATCAAATTTACAAGCTAGGAAAGAGGATGCAGACAGATTAGGAGGCCTGATAAAGCTACAGAGAGTGGGACTAATTTGTTAGCCACAGAAACACATAAACAGACCCAAGCCCAGAAAAAGAAGCTCAACTAAAAATAACATAGAGAATCCACGTGTGAAAATAATGTTTATCATGTACTCTTAGATCAAGGGAGAAAGGGGGATTGAAAGGAAAAAACACACACTTATTATCTGTATTTATGAGTTTTTTATGGAAATAATTTTTGAAACATATATGTGGTGTGTTTAATACCCCATGATACCTACTAAAGGTAAAACCAGTGGGTCCAGCGGTGCTGACATATTCCTCTCCATTCCTAAACCTATGATGTGGCCTCACTCATTCCTGGTCTTAGACTCTATAGCAATGTTCTCTCCAAATGTTGAACCGAAGAGTACATATATATTCTCCTCAGCTACCATGTGGGATGGGTAACCTGGCATTCAGCTACAGTCCTGTTTTCCTCCAGAAGTAAGTGAGCTATAATGAATGATAGGCATGAACAAACAAGGGTTTTTCAGTTGCAAAAGAGAGAAAGCTAGTTTGGGATAATTCCCATCAGTAATTTGGGGGGCTTTGATATAATGAAACTATAGCATGGAATGTGGTACAGTGGAATTTCCATTAACATTTGAATTTGGACTTGGGTCTCTCTTGGCCCCATTAACTGAGCTCTAGTAATCTAAGGCCTCTATAGTAGCCTAATGGTTATATATACCCATTGCCGTCGAGTCAATTCTAACTCATATCGACCCTATATACACCATTAGGCTACTATAGGAGCCTTAGATTATTAGACCTCAGTTTATATATATATATATTTCCCTTTAAAATTAAGACACTATGGTTTTACCTATAAATAATATCTAAAGATCATACTCTCCAAAAAGGACTAGACCAACCAATTTTTTGTCATAGAATTTTTTTGTAAATTTGAGGATGCTATCAAAATCATAGTGTATGTTTGTATTTGTGGGTACAAAGTTCTTATGACCATTCCATTAATAATGAAATCATAAAGTAAAATGAGCAGAAAATTGAAAACATCTTCCTGAACACAGTTCCTGAAATGAACTGTGTGTGCAATAACCAAGAGTAATTAACAATAACAAAAACTGGAGCACTTATCAGTCATATCTCTAGTTAGTTTATTGTTAAAAGAGTAAAACAGCATTTTGACTGATTTTTTTTACAGCAGCATCTAAATTTTCCACTGTTTTAAATTCTATAAAAATAACCCACAAAGAAACAAAGTGAACTTTGAAAATGTGCTGTTTCTAATGAATCGCTGGCAAATCATATTGAGAATAGATTATTTCAGATTCCTGAATTGTTAAACTGTATACTAAAGGCTTATCGATGCCCCCCCACAACTGATTTTTATCTTCAAAATGGTGTTGAGATTTATGTGGCACTCTTGAGAAGTAAAATGAAAAATTGGTTGCAGCACACTCACCACATTGTCCTTAAATTTCCCCTTTGTTCTATGTGTACGGTAATGGAATAGGATGTCAGAGAAGCTGGTGGGGGGATGAGATTTAGCTAAGGCAGTGCTAGTCGTCTGGGCAAAAGGGTGATGGAAAAATCACTCAGGTGTGCTATATTTTTTAAAAAAGAGAAGGTTGTGTGCAAGCAAGCAGTTCTTCTCCCTGAGAATACTCCAAAGGAGAAATGGAACAGAGAAAGTAAACACAAAGACATAGGCTGAATATCAGGGAGAAAGATCTGTTCAATAAGAGACAGAAGAGTTTTCTGGAAGAAAGGCTGTTGAAGGGCCAGTGGAGAAAGTGAGTTGACAAAGCTCAGGAATCCTACAATATGTAGAACGACTTGATGTTATTTGGGTTATGATAAGCCTGTAATTCTATAACCTACTTACTGTGACATAAAATTTTATGATTTCCTGTGATGTATCTTTTATAAACTTAAAAAGAACTCATTATTAGACATAGAGAGGAATCAATCCTTAGCTGGTATGCCCAGAGAAATTATTATGTTTTCAATATCCACCCAACTATTCTGTTGTTCTGTCATTTACAAATCATGTTCCTTTGAAGCATAGTAGTTTTTATTCTCACAATGAAAAAAATGACATATATATACATACATGTATATATATATAATTATACATATAGTACTTCTTAGTACTTAAAATTTTCCCTCCATATACTGTGTTTACATGGAGCTCTCAGTTTACCCTTTTAAACTGAATTAGCTTGTCTATTATTGTAATAGTTTCCAAGCAGTTTTAGACATTTATCATAACATCTGGATTTACTCAAACATTTAATGTTTGAAAAAACTTATGTCTTGGAACTATTCAAAATTTACTTTATTTTTATTGCTTAGAGAAAATATTAACAAAATTGACAATAACTTTCTTGAATGGGCATGAATGAAATGCCTGCACAGTAATGTAGAAGTGTTTAATACAGCTATTAAAATGTAACTGACCTCCTTAGAGGCAGATTAGTAACTCTGCTCTTGCTTTGAATAGCTAAAGTGACAGTCATTTAACTTATATGACTTTTCATATTCACCTTTTGGATCTCTGGTCCTATGTCTTCACCTCATGTATAAAATGTGCTACTGATTTTTGGTAATATCGACTTCTAAATGGCCTCTTGACTTAGGCAAATTCTCCTCCCATTAATGAGCAAATGCTTATTCTGTGATCGAGGAGGGAAGAAAAACCTGCTCTCTTTCATTTTGCCTGAGTGCTTGTCACTATTTAGGCTCTTTAATAAAAATTCTGAAATATGGTGAGGTCATACCTGGATCCTGCCTTGCATAAAATACCAGAGGAGCAGGTTAAAGGCAATATCTATGCTTTTGGGAAAATTTCAGGTGGGTACAAGGTCTCCTTGGCATACCCTATGGGCTATGTCCACAGCAAGAGGGAAGCACTGATGTATAGGAATTTCCATTCTATAGATCATAAGGGGAACCTGGACAATTACACAATCTTATCTATGAGGTTTGAAAAAAAGCTTAATTAGAATCACGGGGCCATTTCAAAGGGGGAAAAGTAGACAGTGACTTCTGCCCCACTGAATTAATGAAAACCTTTTACCAGCATTTGGAGCTTCTCAGAACATGCCTTGTGTTCTCGTGTCTCTCAACAGTGGTGATTGACGATTGACAGTGAGACTTTTAATTCTAGGAGCATTAAAAAAAAAAAAAAGATATTGCCAAAAATCAGAGTTACAGTGTTTTTAGTTGTGTACCAACTCCCTGCCCACTTACTTCCCTTTTTACGTTAGAAATAGAAACCAAACCCAGTCTTCATATATACATCCAGAATGGGACATAAGTACCAGTCTCCACTGGATGATCAACACTTTCTTGATGGTACCCTGAAGCCATCTTTATGAAAGATGAGATCAGAGGCTGGGAGAGTTAGGAAGTTCCTAACTGGGAAGAACTAAGCCCTGAGGGCCCTGAGGGTCTACTGATTTGGGAAGATTAGAAAAGACACTTCTTCTCACCATTGGAAGAAGGCTGCTGAATGTTACTGAGTGAGTTTAGGATGAGCAAAGCATTGGGCCGTTTCCTATTGACCTGGGTTCTGGACAGTGCTAGAAGCAAAGTTTCAGACTTAACAGACCCAGTTCTGTTCCAAGGTGAGTCTGAACGAATAGAAAGCAAACATGTCCAGATATCCAAACAAGACAGCTCATGCAAGTCGGGGTTTGTTGTCCATTTGGGGCAGCAGCATGAGAGCTCCAGAGAGTTTATTTAATATTTACTGTGGAGACTTCGAAGACCTAGCAGATGTTTAATGAAGTCACTATTTTGGCTCAACCCCCTTTACCACTCCCCCCACCAAAAAGAATTAGGACAAACAGGTAAACGTATAAATTAAAGAATCCCACAGGATAGGGGGGCGGGTAGATAAAATTCTCTCAAGACTTCTCCAGACCATGTCACTGGTTGGTGTGGTTTTTATGTGTATTAAGACTGGGAGATGTGGAGACATAAGTATCCAGTACTTTATAACCAAAGCAAATAAAAGATATTAGGTAGGGAATGTTGGCCAGTTTTGTTTAGTTTTGCATCACATTATCACTGGACTCTACCGATAGCCCAAGTAATCGGGCCCCCGAAGGGGAGACTGGGATGTGCAGAGGCTACTAGTGTGCAAATGATAACTGCTGATGAAAGAGGCACTGACTCAGTTAGTGGTTGGATGTAGTCACATTGGTTCGCCTCTCCCCATCTTTGTCTCCCTAGCAAGGAGAATCTTCGGGATGTGATGCTATGAGTACCGGGTAAATGTGGTGAGGATGCATGTGTGTTGATTTCTGCTTCTCAGTTGCAGAAACAGAAATGCTTTGGAGATTATGAATAGAAAGAGTATTATTATATTGGTGCTGAGTGGTATGTGTGCTTTTACAATTTGTTCTTGTATTTTAATAAACTTTGAATAAAAGAATAAAGTTACTCTTTGGGTCTGTTTATTTTTAAATTGCTCTCTAGACCTTCCCCCAGGCTGGAACACATTCATGGTTGACAAGGGAAAGAGAATCCATCATTCTAATATTTACTCCTTGATATTCGTGGGCAAAATAGCCAGTGATGCCAGGTTATTTTAATCTCATACTGCATGCCAGAGTCTTCAAGGAAATCAAGACAAGAAAGTTAAAAGAAAGTCTTCAGTTACGTTCCATATTCATGAACAAGGCACAAACAGAATTCATGGAAAAGGGCCTATTTGAGAGACTGTGGAGCAAACTTTTACTTTGTTATATTTATCTCTGAGGGTTTCTAAGTGCAATAAATAAACTTTCCAGAAATTGCTTAAAGCAATAGATAGCACTATATGTGTTGTGTATAACTCGTTATATGACAAGTAGTGTATTAATATGGAAGGTGAAAAAAATCAACATTTGAACATATTTATATCAAGCTCTTTCCATTATGAAAGGTGCAAAGGATACAAATGTTTTAGGGAGGCCGTGGCTCGTTAATGAAAAATGTATTTGCAACATGATTAAATATATGCATTTTGGTCCTGGAAACTGGCAACATAACCAAAGTATTAGTAGGTCTGGAGACACTGAACTTGCTCATTATTCCCTGTTGTTTATTGCTAGTTGCCATTAGGCGGGCTCCAACTTATGATGAACTTATGTACAACAGAATGAAATGTTGCCCGGGTTTGTGCCATCTCCATAATCTTTGATATGTTTGAGCCCATTGTTGTGGCTATTGTGTCAGTCCATCTCATTGAGGGTTTCCCTTGTTTTCACTGACCTCTACTTTACCAAACATGATGTCCTTTTCTAGCAATTGGAGCCTCCTGATGACACGTCCAAAGTAAGCAAGACAAAGTCTTGACATCTTTATTTCTAAGGAGCATTTGTGTTGTATTTATTCTAAGACTGCTATGTTTGTTCTTCTGGTAGTTCATGGTATAGTCCATATTCTTCACCAACACTACAATTCAAATGCATCAATTCTTCTTTTGTCTTCTTTTTTCATAGTCCAATTTTCACATACACATGAAGCGATTAAATAGACCATGACTCGGTCAGGCTCATCTTAGTCATGAAAGTGACATCTTTGCTTTTTAGAACTTTAAAAAGATCTTTTGCCACAGATTTTTCCCAATGCTGTATGTCATGATTTCTTGACTGCTGCTTCCATGGGCATTGATTGTTGATCCAAGTAGAATGAAATCCTTGACAACTTTAATTTCTTCACAATTTTCATGATGTTGTTTATTAGTCTATATTATTTCCTACACATAATTTCATTAATATTTTGAAGTATCTTACATAATATTCCAGCATATTCAAGAAAATTTAAAGAATCATTACTTTGATGAATGTTTGTTGAGTTTCTGTTACTTGCAGGACCCTGTGCTAAATGTGATAGGATGTACAAAAGCAGTATAACTAAATTCATAAAAACATGACTCTCACAAAGAGCCTGTTGTGGGTTAGTTAAGACTATCCAAGTGACAAACTCAAATTGTTGTTGTTAGGTGCCGTCCAGTCGGTTCTGACTGATAGCAACCCTGCGAACAACAGAAGGAAGCACTGCCTGGTCCTGCACCATCCTCAGAACTGTTGCTATGTTTGAGCCCGTTGATGCAGTCACTGTCAATCCACTTTATTGAGGGTCTTCCTCTTTTTCAATGACCCCCTACTTTACCAAGCATGATGTCCTTCTTCAGGGACTGGTCGCTCCTGATAACGTGTCCAAAGTACGTGAAACAAAATGTTACCGTCCTCACTTCTAAGGAGCATTTTGGCTGCACCTCTTCCAAGACAGATTTTTTCACTCTTCTCCAGTCCATGGTATATTCAGTATTCTTTGCCAACACCATAATTCAAAGGCATCAATTCCTCTTCAGTATTCCTTATTCATTGTCCAGTTTTTGCATGCATATGAGGTGATTGAAACCACCATGGCTTGAGTCAGGTGCACCTTGGTCCTCAAAGTGACATCTTTGGTTTTTAACACTTTAAAGAGGTCTTTTGCAGCAGATTTGTCCAATGCAATGCATCATTTAATTTCTTGACTGCTGCTTTCTTGTGCATTGATTGATTATGGATCAAAGTAAAATGAAATCTTTTCTCCATTTTTCATGATTTTGTTTATTGGTCCAGTTGTAAGGATTTTTGTTTTCTTTATGTTGAGGTGTGATCCATACTGAAGGCTGTAGTCTTTGATCTTCACCAGTAAGTGCTTCAAGTCCTCTTCTCTTTCAACAGGCAAGGTTGTGTCATCTGCATATCACAGATTAATTAATCTTCTTCTAATCCTGATACTGAGTTCTTCTTCATATAGTCCAGCTTCTTGGATTATTTGCTCAGCATACAGATTGAATAAGTATGGTGAAGGGATACAACCCTGCCACACACATTTCCTGATTTTAAACCACACAGTGTCCCCTTATTCTGTCCAACTCTTGGACTGTGTACAGGTTCTGCATAAGCACAATTATGTGTTCTGGAATACTCACTCTTTGTAAATGTTATCCTTAATTTGTTATGAACCACACAGTTAGTGAATGCCTTTGCATAGTCAGTATAACACAGGTAAATATCTTTCTTGTATTCTCTGCTTTCAGCCAAGATCCATCTGACATCAGCAATGATATCCTTTGTTCCATGTCCTCTTCTGAATCAAACTGGAATTTCTAGCAGTTCCCTGCTGATGTACTGCTGCAACCATTTTTTAATTATCTTCAGCAAAATTTTTCTTTTGTGTGATATTAATGATATTGTTCGATAGTTTTCACGTTCAGTTGGATCACCTTCCTTTGGAATGAGTACGAATATGGATCTCTTCCAGTCAGTTGACCAGGTAGCTGTCTTCCAAATTTCTTGGCATAGACGAGTGAGCAAGTCCAGTGTTGCATCCCTTTGTTGAAGCATCTCAATTGGTATCCTGTAAATTTCTGGAGTCTTGTTTTTCTCCATTTCCTTCGGTGCAGCTTGGACTTCTTCCTTCAGTACCATCAGTTCTAGATCATCTGCTACCTCCTGAGATGGATGAAAATCGACCAGTTCCTTCCATCTGCTTTTGGTGCTTCCTACATCATTCAGTATTTTGCCCACAGAATCTTTCAAAATTGCAACTCGAGACTTGAATTTTTTCTTCAGTTCTATCAGCTTAAGAAATGCTGAGTGTGTTCTTCCCTTTTGCATTTCTAATCCAGGTCTTTGCACGTTTCTTATAATACTTTGTATTCTCAAGCTGTCCTTTGAAATCATATGGTGTACTCTGCTGGGAATGACAAAATGAATAGGAATGGCATCACATTCATCATCCAAAAGAACATTTCAAGATCTATCCTTAAGTATAATACTGTCAGTGATATCCATATGCCTATAAGGAAGACCAGTTAATATGATTATTACTCAAATTATGCACCATTCACTGATGCCAAAGATGAAGAAATTAAAGATTTTTACCAACCTCTGCAGTCTGAAATTGATCACACTTGCAATCAAGATGCATTGGTAATTACTGGTGATTGTAATGTGAAAGTTGGAAACAAAGAAGAAGGATCAGTAGCTGGAAAATATGGCCTTGGTGATTGAAATGACGTAGTAGATCGCATGATAGAATTTTGCAAGACCAATTACTTATTCATTGCAAATACTCTTTTTAAACAACATAAATGGCGACTGCACACATGGATCTCACTGGAAGGAATACACAGGAATCAAACTGACTACATCTGTGGAAAGAGATGGTAGAAAAGCTCATTATCATCAGTCAGAACAAGACCAGGGGCCAATTGTGGAACAGACCATCAATTGCTCATATGCAAGTTGAAGTTGAAGAAAATTAAAACATGTCCACGAGAACCAAAATATGACCTTGAGTATATCCAACTTGAATTTAGAGACCATCTCAATTATAGATTTGACACACTGAACACTAAATGACTGAAAACCAGATGAGTTGTGGGATGACATCAAGGACATCATACATGTAGAAAGCAAAAGGTCATTACAAAGACAGAAAAAAAAAAAAAAGAGACCAAAATGGATATCAGAAGAGACTCTGAAACTTGCTCTTGAAACTCAATTAGTCTAAAAAAAGTGGAATTTATTTGCTCACATGACTGAACCCTGGACATGAGAGATGTGGAACTTTTCTCAACAGCAACTGGATCCAGGGAATTACATACATTTAGTGCTTGCTAGATCTTTTGTCTCTGCCCTTTTTTTGGCAACAGTTTTTTCTCTCAGACTAATTTCTCCTTATGTTGGGTGATCTGACTGGGAAAAGCACCTGACTTACATACTTACAGTTTATGACTGGAAGAAAAGCAGGTCCTTTTTCTCCAGATGGAGTTTGACCATATCGGTAGGGAACAACTCTGATTGAACCAGCTTGTGTTATGTGTCCATCCTGTTACCATGGATGTAGTGTCTGTTACCAGAATAAGGAGAACAAGAAGTGCTGAGGATATACAAAGATACCAGAAGTTAACTTAGTGGCCTTTGTTTTTAACGTCGCTAATAATAAGGTTTAAACGAGAATACAGAGGTATCTTGACAAGTAATTGGATATGATGAACAATCAATAGAACAAGTTCAGAGGAAGGAAGGGTCCTATGGATAGACCTCTCAGAGGAGACTTTGTGGAATTTGACAGGTCTTAAGTTGACCTAGAATTATGGGCAAAATTTAGATAGAGGAAAAGATGGGCCATCTTCCATTTAATAATACGTAGTTACTAAGTGTCCATTAGTTGTGACTAAAGAGGCCAAATCAGTCAAAAACCAAAAACATTAAAATATGTCAATAATCCTCGGGACAATTCAATTCAGTGAAAGTTGAGGGAACTGAGGATGGGAGTTATGTTTTATTTATCTTTGTATTCCTCCCTCTCTTGGGTGGGCAAATGCTTAAATAAATAAAATACAACTACCAACAAATGTTATAAGCACCTATTAGCTATAAAGCACTACATTCAAAGAATGTGCATATAATGGATAATATATGATTTCCCAAACTATAAGAACTTACAATCCAGTTAGTAGATGAAAAATCTAAACATAAAGGTATCCACCAGATATCTTGATATTATGTACTGAGCACTAAATCCTTCAAGTTTTGACATTTAACTCCAGCTAGAAGGACCTTTAGAAGAAATTGAGAAGAAACATATACAAAAGCGCTTTTAAGAAATGAGGGAGAGTCTTCTAGCCAGCATTCAGCCCTTAAGATATTCCAATAAAGTATATAATAACATGATGAATTTAATTAATGTCACCAAACTGTATAGGTAAAAAATGTTAAAATGGCAAATGTTATATATATACTTAGCACACTAAAAATAAATCTTTTTGTTGTTGTTGTGCTTTAAGTGAAAGTTTATAATTGAAGTTAATCTCTCATACAAAAATTTATACATACATTGTTATGTGACCCTAGTTGCTCTTCCTATACTGTGACAGCACACTCCTCCTTTCCTCCCTGGATTTCCTGTGTCCATTCAACCAGCTCCTGACCCTCTCTGCCTTATCATCTCGCCTCTGGATAGGAGCTGCCCATTTAGTCTCATGTATCTACTTGAGCTAAGAGGCGCACTCTTCACGAGTATCATTTTATGTCCCATAGTCCAGTCTAATCTTTGTCTGAAGAGTTGGCCTCAGGAATGGTTTTAGTTTTGGGCTAACAGAGAGTCTGGGGGCCATGTCTTCTGGGGTCCCTCCAATCTCAATCAAACCATTAAGTCTGGGCTTTTTACCGGCATTTGAGTTCTGCACCCCACTTTTGTCCTGCTCCATCAGGGGCTTTCTTTTGTGTCCTCTGTCAGAGCAGTCATTGGTGGTAGCCAGGCATCATCTAGTTCTTCTGGTCTCAGGCTGCTGAAGTCTCTGGTTTATGTGACCTTGTCTGTCTCTTGGGCTAATGCTTTCTTTGTGTCTTTGGTGTTCTTCATTCTCCTTTGCTCCAGCAGGGTTGGGACCAATTGATGCATCTTAGATGGCCACTCCACCACGTATCGGTCAGTTTGTTGTACTGTGGGTCTTGTGTGTTGCTGTGATGCTGGAAGCTATGCCACCAGTACTCAGATACCAGCAGGGTCACCCATGGTCGACAGGTTTCAGCTGAACTTCCAGACTAAGACAGACTAGGAAGAAGGACCTGGCAGTCTACTTCTGAAAAGAATTAGCCAGTGAAAACCTTATGAATAGCAATGGAACATTGTCTGATATAGTGCTCAAAAGACAACTAGGGAAGAGCTGCCTTCTCAAAGTAGAGTTGACCTTAATGACGTGGATGGAGTCACACTTTCGGTACTTTCATTTGCTGATGTGGCACAACTGAAAATGAGAAGAAACAGCTGCAAACATTCATTAATAATCAGAACATGGAATGTACGAAGTATGAATCTAGGAAAATTGGAAATCATCAGAAATCAAATGGACCACATAAACATGGATATCCTAGGCATTAGTGAGCTGAAATGGACTGGTATTGGCCATTTTGAATCAGATAACCATATGGTCTACTATACTGGGAATGACAACTTGAAGTGGAATGGTATTACATTCATAGTCAAAAAGAACATTTCAGGATCTATCCTGAAGTACAACGCTGTCAGTGATAGGATAATATCCATATACCTACCAGGAAGACCAGTTAATACGACAGTTATTCAAATTTACCCACCAACCACTGAGGCCAAAGATGAAGAAATTGAAGCTTTTTACCAACTTCTTCCGTCTGAAATTGATCAAACATGTGATCAGGATGCATTGATAATTACTGGTGATTGGAATGTGAAAGTTAGAAACAAAGAAGGATCGGAGATCGCATGATACCGGAGATCGCATGATAGAATTTTGCAAGACCAATGACTCCTTCATTGCAAATACCTTTTTTCACCAACGTAAACGGCAACTATACACATGGACCACACCAGATGGAATATACAGGAACCAAATCGACTACATCTGTGGAAAGAGACCATGGAAAAGCTCGAAATCATCAGTCAGAACAAGGCCAGGGGTTGACTGCAGAACAGACCATAAATTGCTCATATGCAAGTTCAAGTTGAAACTGAAAAAATTAGAACAAGTCCATGAGAGCCAAAGTACAACCTTGAGTATATCCCACCTGAATTTAGAGACCATCTCAAGAATAGATTTAACGCAATGAACACTAATGACAGAAGACCAGGGGAGTTGTGGAAGGACATCATACATGAAGAAAGCAAGAGGTCACTAAAAAGACAGGAAAGAAAGAAAAGACCAACATGGATGTCAGAAGAGATTCTGAAACTTGCTCTTGGACCTCGAGTATCTAAAGCAAAAGGAAGAAATTATGAAGTAAAAGAACTGAATAGAAGATTTTGAAGGGCAGCTGAAGAAGACAAAGTAAAGTATAATGACATGTGCAAAGAGCTGGAGATAGAAAACCAAAGGCAAAGAATATGCTCAGCGTTCCTCAAGTTGAAAGAACTAAAGAAAAAATTCCAGCTTCAAGATGCAATAGTGAAGGATTCTATGGGAAAAATATTAAACAACGCAGGAAGCATCAAAAGACGATGGAAGAATACACAGTCATTATACCAAAAAGAATTGGTAGACGTTCAACCATTTCAAGAGGTAGATATGATCAGGAACTGATGGTACTGAAGGAAGCAGTCCAAGCTGCACTGAAGGCATTGGCCAAAAACAGGGCTCCAGGAATTGATGGAATATCAATTGAGATGTTTCAACAAACGGATGCAGTGCTGGAAGTGCTCACTCGTGTATGCCAAGACATTTGGAAGACAGCTACCTGGCCAACCGACTGTAAGAGATCCATATTTATGCCTATTCTCAAGAAAGGTGATCCAACTGAATGTGGAAATTATCGAACAATATCATTAATATCACACACAAGTAAAATTTTGCTAAAGATCATTCAAAAGGGGCTGTAGTAGTATGTCAACAGGGAGCTGCCAGAAATTAAGGCCAGATTCAGAAGAGGAAGTGGAACCAGAGATATCGTTGCTGATGTCAGAGGGATCCTAGCTGAAAGCAGAGAATACCAGAAAGATGTTTATCTGTGTTTTATTGACTATGCAAAGGCATTTGATTGTGTGGAAAATAACAAATTATGGATAACATTGCAAAGAATGGGAATCCCAGAATACTTAATTGTGCTCATGAGGAACCTGTACAGAGATCAAGAGGCAGTTGTTCGGACAGAACAAGGGGATACTGTGTGGTTTAAAGTCAGGAAAGGTGTGCGTCAGGGTTGCGTCCTTTCACCATACCTATTCAATCTGTATGCTGAGCAAATAATCTGAGAAGCTGCACTATATGAAGAAGAAAGGGGCATCAGGATTGGAGGAAGACTCATTAACAACCTGTATTATGCAGATGACACAACCTTGCTTGCTGAAAGTGAAGAGGACTTGAAGCACTTACTGGTGAAGATCAAAGATCACAGCCCTCAGTATGGATTACACCTTAACATAAAGAAAACAAAAATCTTCAACCAGACCAATAAACAACATCATGATAAATGGAGAAAAGATTGAAGTTGTCAAGGATTTCATTTTACTTGGATCCACAAATCAACACCCATGGAAGCAGCAGTCAGGAAATCAGAAGACACGTTGCATTGGGCAAATCTGCTGCAAAGGACCTTTTTAAAGTGTTGAAAAGCAAAGATGTCACCTTGAAGACTAAGGTGTGCTTGACCCCAGTCATGGTATTTTCAATCACGTGGGAAAGCTGGACAGTGAATAAGGAAGACCAAAGAAGAATTGACGCCTTTGAATTGTGGCATTGGCGAAGAATATTGAATATACCATGGACTGCCAAAAGAATGAACAAATCTGTCTTGGAAGAAGTACAACCAGAATGCTGCTTAGAAGGAAGGATGGTGAGATTAGGTCTTACATACTTGGGGCATGTTGTCAGTAGGGATCAGTCCCTGGAAAAAGACATCATGCTTGGTAAAGTACAGGGTCAGTGAAAAAGAAGACCCTCAACCAGATGGATTGACACAGTGGCTGCAACAATGGGGTCAAGCATAACAAGGATTGTGAGCATGGCCAGGACCGGGCAGTGTTTCATTCTGTGGTGCGTAGGGTCGCTATGAGTCAGAACCAACTTGACAGCACCTAATAACAACACATGGCCACTCGCTGGCTTTTAAAGACCCCAGACACCACTCAGCAAAGTGGGATGTAGAACATTTTCTTAATAAACTTTGTTATGCCAGTTGACCTAGATGTCCCCTGAAAGCTTGGTCCCCAGACCCCTGCCCCTGCTACTCTGTCCCTCAAAGTGTTTGGTTGTATTCAGGAAACTTTTTAGCTTTGGTTTAGTCCAGTTGTGCTGACCTCCTCTGTAGTGTGTGTTGTCCTTCCCTTTGCCTAAAATAATTCTTATCTACTATATAGCTAGTGAATACCCTTCTCCCTCTCTCCCACCCTCCTAACCATCAAACAATGTTTTCTTCTGTGTTTAAAACTTTTCTTGAGTTCTTATAATAGTAGTTTATACAACATTTGTCCTTTTGCTTCTGACTAAATTCACTCAGCATAATACCTTCCAGATTCCTCCGTGTTATGTTTCATGGATTCATCGTTGTTCTTTATCGTTGTGTAGTATTCCATTGTGTGAATATACCATAATTTGTTTATCCATTCACCTGTTGATGGACACCTAGGTTGTTTCCATCTTTTTGCTATCCTGAACAGTGCTGCAATGAACATGGGTGAGCATATACCTATTCATATGATGGCTCTTATTTCTCTAGGGTATATTCCAAGGAGTGGGATTGCTGGATCGTACGGTACTTCTATTTCTAGCTTTTTAAGGAAGTGCCAAATGGATTTCCAAAGTGATTGTACCATTTTACATTCCCACCAACAGTGTATAAGTGTTCCAGGTCTCCACAACCTCTCCAACATTTATTATTTTGTGTTTTTTGTATTAATGCTAGCCTTGTTGGGGTGAGATGGTATCTCATGGTAGTTTTGATTTGCATAAATAAATAAGTCTTTAGCATAACACACTGTATTGGGAAATTAAAAAAGAGAAATTTAGAATTCTTTTCCAATTTTTACATGGATAAAGTATTCAATATTATTCATCTTAGTCAACTGTTGTTGCCTAGATTTGTGCAAAGTCATAAAGAAGATAAGCTAGAATAAGAGGCATAGTATAACATCCCACGATAAACTAGTGTACGAGTCTCTAGGTGGTGTAAATGGTTAGCACATTAAGCTGCTAACCAAAAGGTTGGAGTTCAGTCAGCCCAGAGATGTCTCAGAAGAAAGGCCTGGATATCTACTTCTAAAAAAATCAACCATTGAAAACCCCATGGAGCACAGTTCTACTCTGACACTCATGGGGTTGCCGTGAGTCAGAAATGATTCAATGGCAACTGTTTTTTAATAAAGTAGTGCAAAATGTTGAGAACTTTTGATCAGGAAAATGAGGTTAATGAGATAACTTGGGTGACCCTGTACATCTAGCCATTGTGAGTTGAAGGTATCCACTAGCAGGAGCCAAAGCTGGCCAAATTGCTGCTGCAGTTTCACTCCACATGGAGCTCGTGGTGACATTTGTCCCTTGTAGCTTAAATATTCCAGGAAACACTTCTGTTTCTGCAGCTGCCTAGGTCTTCCAGAACAGTGGCAGAGATTCCAGGTACCTCTTTACTACTTCTGGCCATTTTGATGTCTTTGAACCACAGAGATTGGAATGGGAGAATGTTAGGGATATTTTCCCTCCAAAGAAGATGAGAACTTTAGCCTGAAAGAGGGAGAAGGAAGTGGGACTGGGTGGAGTAGACTGTATAGTTGATATGGTCTTTGTAATTCAGGCAAAGTTCTTGACATTTTAGACAATCCATGAAGCAATTTGTTAACACATGTGCAGTCCACAGGCTCAAGTGTCCTCACAGCCATGCCCATAGGAGATGGCATCCTCACTTAGTGCTAGGACAGTTATACATCAGGTGTTCCTGCTCCACCTCCAGGTTTTCATTGCCTCTTGTGTTTCTGTTCAGCTATACCTTATATGCTACCTTTGCTATCTTAACTGTTTGAGATTCAAGTGCTCTACCATTGTATCGGGAAAAGGAGCTCATTCTAAATATTTCGCATTTTAAAGTTTCCTTAAAGTGAAGAAAATCCTAAAGAAAATTTTAGGCATTCTCATCCTCTATTGGTACTGTAGTTGCTGTTGTATGCCATCAGGTCGATTCTGACTCATAGTGACCCTATAGGACAGAGTAGAACTGCCCTATAGGGTTTCCTAGGCTGAACTCTTTACAGGAGCAGATCGGCAGCTCTCTTCTTCCATGGAGGGGCTGGTTGATTCAAACTGCCAACCTTTCAGTTAGCAGCCAAGCACTTAACCATTGCGCCACCAGGGTTCCTTCTAATGGTACTAGGGGAAGCTAATTCCCCATTTCCAACACGGAGAGAAACCTTTTCTGCTTTTGTAATAGCTACTCTCTTCTTCTCCCTTCAGCAAGTCCAACACTAATTATTTATTTTTATCAACTCGACTATTTAATTTACCCATTTAAACGTGCTCCCTATTATACTTTAAAGACATATAAATATAGGCTATTTTATTATGTGTTATAATGACTGAAATTCCCTAAATTCATCCTTTACCACTATTTCTTATGGAAAAAATCTCTTTTGACATATACGTTTTTAGTTTATGCACACTTTTTCAAAAGCACCTCTCTTAGGTACATCAAGGAATGCCTACTTGTATTCTGTTAAGGTCAAAGTTCTGGCGTAGATGCTCTTTATCTTCCCTTGTTCTGGTGCTCTGGGCTTCTATGCAGAGAACTCTGTGACACCAGGCTCACAATATACATATACGTTTAGATGGTTTGTCATTTTCTATATATAGATAAATGGATTATATACACATATATAAATAGATTTTTAATAGTAATCTGTGCAGTTTATTTCATGGTATAAAATTGTTACCATCTAAAGCCTGAAATAAAAAGAATCCTCTTATATAGTTAGGGAGAGGGATAAGTTGAACCCCAATGGAATTGGCAGTTGTCATCCTAGTGACCAGGTAAGAGTAGACCAGCTGTGTTCTACTGGGTGTGCCACAATTGTGGACAGCATTAAGAAATTATCCTGGGTAAGGGCTATTTCTGTTTCTTGATGATTTAGGTACGCCTAGTTACACCCATAGCCCAGAAACACCAAATGTGCTTGTATGGTGGTTTTTTATGGTGCTGAAAGGACTCCAAGTAACATGCAAGCGGCAGTAATCCCTTCAGTGCTGCGTTGTTTCACTGGCTTCTTAGTCACTCTTTAGAAACAGCCCTCTAAAGTCACCAGTGACCTCCTTCTGATCTAGAGAAATCTGAGAGTAATTCTTTTTCTGTCCTCATTCTTCATATTTTAACAGTATTTCGCACTTCTGACTCTTAAGATTTTTCTCTTTTTCACTGGTACCGCTTCCACTTTAGTTTATTAAAAGTGGATGTTCAACCCAGGTTAAGTGGCCTAATGATGTGTTTCATGCTTCTGTTTTACCTCCTAGTTCATTGCATAGTGCCTGGGGTCTCAAAATCTTGCAAGAGGCCATCTAAGGTACAATAATTGGACTCTAGTCACCTGGAGCAACAGAGGAAGAAGGAGAGTCAGGAATAGGAGGAGGATATGAAATGTGTGGCTAATTGTCTCCATGAACAACTGCCTTCTTTGCCAGGAGACCAGAAGAATGGATGGTGCCTGGCTACTATTACTGAACATTTTGATCAAAGATTCTACAGAAGAATGTTGATTAAAAGGGGTAAAATGCAGAACAGAATTTCAAATTCTCATGGACTTTAGACATTTTGGAGCCATAGCTGCTGGATGAACCACTGAAACAATTGCCCTGAGATAATCTTTAAACCTTAAATCCAAAAATATCCCCTAAAGTCTTCTTCAAACCAAACAATGGTTTAGCTTAACTAGTAAAAAAGTTCTGTCATGAGCTATGCTCTTTTAGGACCCATCTATATGGGATCAAATTGACAATAGCAACTTGGAAGATTAGATAGAAACCTCAGGGGACAGTGAGTTTATATGTTAATGAGGGAGGAACAACTCAGAAAAGGAGGGTGAGAATGGTTGTACAACTTTAAGAATGTAATCAGTGTCACTTAATTGTACATGTAGAAACTGTTGAATTGGTGTATGTTTTGCTGTGTATATTCTCAACAACAAGAAAATAAAATTTAGAAGAAAAAGAAAAAAGCTTGCGAGTGGCCATCTAAGAGACAGCTATTGGTCTCTATTTGTTAGGGGCAAAAGAGAAAGAAGGAAACTAAAGTCTAAGAGAAGAATCTGGTCTACAGGGCTAATAGCTTACACAAATTACAGCCTATCTAACCTGAGACCAGAAGAATTACCACTACCGATAGGTATGATCAAGGCCACAATAGATGGATCCGGATAGAATGGGACAAAAATGCAGAACAGAACTCAAATTCTTAAAAAGTCTAGACTTACTGGACCATTTGAGACTGAAGGACTCCTTGAGACTGTTGCCCTGAGATACTCTTTAAACCTTGAATCGAAACTATCCCCTGAGGTTACCTTTTAGTGAAATAACAGATTGGTACAAAAAATAAAGGATATTAGTCATGAGTGCGTCAGGTAAGTCTCTTGGCGCAATTTTTCCAATGGCATGTACTCACTTTGTGTCTCTGAATCACATTTTGGTAATTCTCACAATATTTCAAACCTTTTCGTTATTATTATATCCAGTTACAATAGTAACGTAAAAGATCACTGATTGCAGATCAGTGATCTTTTACGTTACTATTGTAATTTTTTTGGGGTGCCACAAACATTGCCCACATAAAATGGCAAACTTAATCGATAAATGCTGGTGTGTTCTGACTGCTCCACCAACCGGCCATTCCCCTATCTCTATCCCTCTCCTCAGGCCTCCTTATTCCCTGAGACAGGACAATATTGAAATAAAGCCAATTAATAACTCTAATGCCTTCTAAGTGTTCAAGAGAAAGGAAGAGTTGCACATCAAAAGCTAGAAATGATTAAGCTTAGTGAGGAAGCATGTCAGAAGCCGAGACAGGTTGAAAGCTAGGCCTCCTGTGCCAAATAATTACCCAAGTTGTGAATGCAAAGGAAAAGTTCTTGAAGGAAATCAAAAGTGCTACTGCACTAAACACATGAATGATAAGAAAGGGAAACAGCCTTATTGCTGATATGGAGAAAGTTTTGGTGATCTGGATAGAAGATCAAACCAGCCACAAGATTCCCTTAAGCCAAAGCCTAATCCAGAGCAAGGCCCTAACTCTCTTCAGTTCTTTGAAGGATGAGAGAGGTGAGGAAGCCACAGAAGAAAAGTTTGAAGCTATCAGAGATTGGTTCCAGAGGTTTAAGGAAAGAGGCTGTCTCCATAACATAAAAGTGCAAGGTGAAGCAGCAACTGCTGCTGTAGAAGCTGCAGCAAGTTATCTAGAAGATCTAGCTAAAATGATTGATGAAGGTGGCTACGCTAAACAACAGATTTTAAATGTAGATGAAACAGCCTTATATTGGAAGTTGCCATCTAGGGCTTTCATAGCTAGAGAGGAGAAGTCAATGCCTGGTTTCAAAGCTTCAAAGGACAGGCTGACTTTCTTGTTGGAAGCTAATAATACAGCAAGTGAGTTTAAGTTGAAGCCAATGCTCAGTTACCATGCTGAAAATCCTAGGTCCCTAAAGAATTGTGCTAAATATACTCTGCCTGTGCTCTATAAATGGAACAACGAAGCCTGGGTGACAGCACATCTGTTTACAACATGCTTTACTGAATATTTTAAGCCTACTGTATAGGGTCGCTATGAGTCAGAACCACCTTGACAGCAACGGGTTTGGTTTTGGTTGAGACCTTGTTGTTGTTGTTAGGTTCCGACTCATAGTGACCCTATGTACAACAAAGTGAAACACTGCCCGGTCCTGTGCCACCCTCACAATCCTTGTTATGCTTGAGCCCATCGTTACAGCCACTATGTCAATCCATCTCATTGAGGGTCTTCCTCATTTTCACTGACCCTCCACTCTACCAAGCATGATGTCCTTCTCCAGGGACTTGATAACATGTCCAAAGTATGTGAGACAAAGTCTCACCAGCTTGCTTCTAATGGGCATTCTGGCTGTACTTCTTTCAAGACAGATTTGTTCATTCTTCTGGCAGTCCAAGGTATATGCAAGATTCTTTGCCAACACCATAATTCAAAGGCATCAATTCTTCTTCTGTCTTCCTTATTCATTGTCCAGCTTTCACATGCATATGAGGCAATTGAAAACACCGTGGCTTGGGTCAGGTGCACCGTAATCTTCAAAGTGACATCTTTGGTTTTTAACACTTTAAAGAGATCTTTTGCAGCAGATTTGTCCAGTGCAATGTGTCATTTGATTTCTTGACTGCTGCTTCCATGAGTGTTGATTGTGGATCCAAGTAAAATGAAATCCTTGACAACTTCAATCTTTTTTCCATTTATCATGACGTTGCTTACTGGTCCAGTTGTGAGGACTTTTGTTTTCTTTATGTTAAGGTGTAATCCATACTGAAGGCTGTAGTCTTTGATCTTCATCAGTAAGTGCTTCCAGCCCTCTTCACTTTCAGCGAGCAAGGTTGTGTCATCTGCATATCAAAGGCTGTTAATGAGACTTTCCCCAATCCTGATGCCCCGTTCTTCTTCATATAGTCCAGCTTCTTGAATTATTTGCTCAGCACACAGATTGAATAAGTATGGTGAAAGGATACAACACTGGTGCACACCTTTCTTGACTTTAAACCATGCAATATCCCCCTGTTCCGTTCAAATGACTGCCTCTTGTTTTATATACAGGTTCTGTATGAGTACCATTAAGTGTTCTGGAATGCTCATTCTTCACAATGTTATCCATAATTTGTTATGATCCACACAGTAATGCCTTTTCATAGTCAATAAAACACAAGTAAACATCTTTCTGGTAGTCTCTGCTTTCAGCCAAGATTGATCTGACATCAGCAATGATATCTTTCGTTCCACATCTTCTTCTGAATCTGGCTTGAATTATGGTGTTGGTGAAGAATATTTAGTATACCATAGACTACCAGAAGAACAAACAAATCTGTCTTGGAAGAAGTACAGCTGGAATGCTCCTTAGAAGTGAGGATGGATAAGTTATCAGGAGGGACCTGTCCCTGGAGAAGGACATCATGCTTGGTAAAGTGAAGGGTCAGCAAAAAAGAGGAAGACCCTCAACGAGATGGACTGACACAGGGGCTGCAACAATATGCTCAAGCATAACAATGGTCACGAGGATGGTGGAGGACCAGGCAGTGTTTCATTCTGTTGTACATAGGGTTGCTATGAGTTGACTCAACAGCACCTAACAACAACAACAACAACAACAACAACCCTTCTTCTTTGTTTCCAACTTTCACATCCCAATTACCAGTTATTATCAATGCATCTGGATTGCATGTTTGATCAATTTCAGACTGCAGAAATTGGTAAAAATCTTTAATTTCCTCATCTGTGCCATTAGTGGTTGATGTGTAGATTTGAATAGTCATATTAACTGTCTTCCTTGTAGGAGTATTGATATTATCTGATCACTGACATAATTGTGCTTCAGAATAGATCTTGAAATGTTCTTTTTGATGATGAATGTGGTGCCATTCCTCTTCAATTTGTCATTTCTGGCATAGTACACCATATGATTGTCTGATTCAAGATGGCCAATACCAGTCCATTTCAGCTCACTAATGTCTAGGATATCAATGTTTATGTGGTCCATTTCATTTTTGATAATTTCCAATTTTCCTAGATCATACGTCATACATTTCATGTTCCGATTATTAATGGATGTTTGCAGCTGTCTCTTCTTATTTTGAGTCGTGCCACATCAGCCAATGAAGGTCCTTTGAAAGCTTTACTCCATACATCATTTAAGTTGACTCTACAGTGAGAAGGCAGCTGTTCCCCAGTTGTCTTTTTAATGCCTTCCAACCTGAGGGACTAATCTTCCAGCACTATATCAAACAATGTTTCACTGTTATTCATAAGGTTTTCACTGGCCAATTTTTTTCAGAAGTAAACTGCCAAGTCCTTCCTAGCCTGTCTAAGTCTGGAAGGTAAGCTGAAACTTGTGCACCAAGGGTGACCCTGCTGGTATTCGAAATACCAGTGGCAAAACTTTCAGTATCACAGCAACATGCAAACTACCACAGTATGATGCATGGCAGATATTTTTTTCTCTTATTCTCCAACTAGGAGAGGGAAAATACCATTGTAGATTGTACTAGTTAGCATTAGGTTTGACCGAGGAACAGAAACAAAAATAATAGTGACTTAAACAGACAGAACTGTATTTCCTTTTCATGTAAGAGCCTTGAGGTAGGTAATTCAGAGCAGGTATGCCAGCTCTGTTCTATGAAGTCCTCCAAGACCTAGGTTCCTTCCAGCTTTCTGCTCCACCCTCATGCTGCATTATTCCCCTTATATATCCATATCTCAGGTAGAAAAGTATAGGAAAAAATGGGGGAAAAATGGCAAAGTGTGAGTTTATGAGCTGCCTTTTAAGAAAGTTCTTAGAAGCTGTTTCATGGACACTTCCACTTATATCCTGTTGGCCAAAAATTTGCAAGGTGACCATCATACCTGAAAAGGTTAGAGAATGTGACCTTTTTCTGGGTTGTCATGTTACCATCTGAAAATTCTATCACTACAAAAGAAGGAAAACAGATATTTGTAAAGACAGTCTCCTGTATTTTTTTTCTAGCAGTTTTAACATTTGCTTTTCCTAACTATGTGTTTTATTCACCTTTAGCTAATTCAATATATGGCATGAGGTGATAAATCTAATTTGACTTTATTTTCCCATTGGATAATTAATTATCCCAGCACCTTTTATTGAATATTCGTTTCCTCTCACTTATATATAATGGCTGTTCTGACAACAAGTTTCCATGTGTGCAACGGTCTGTCCCTACGCTCTCTATTCAAGATTTTCCTTATCTATTTGTATTTCTTTATATCAATACCACACTGTCTTAATTACTAGGCTGAATCGTAAGAAGTTGCCATATTAGTTTTTGACCTACAAAAATGTCAGTTTCATATGATTCAAAATTAATACCATAGTTTTATAATAGACCTTGTTATGGCAAATTCCTTCCGTACTTTCCCCATTCATATATTCTTCCTCTTCAGGAGCATCTTGGTTATTCTTTGCACTTTTTTCTTTCACGTAAATTTTAGAATCAACTTGTCAAGTTATAAGAAAGAACACTTTTAGCAGTTTAATTGAAATTGTATTGAATTTATAGATTATTTTGTGTGAGAATTGACATCTATATGGCATTGCGTCTACCAATCTTTCCATTTATTTGTGTTCTTTAATGTTTTATAATGAAGTTTAGTAGTTTTCTCAATAAATATCTCCCAAATTCTCTAGCATTATTTCGATGCAATATTTTAGTTCTATCTTTTTCAAATTACTAATTGTTTTGTATACAGGCATTGTTCATTTATATTTACCTACCTAGGTACTAATTTCTTTGCTTACCATTCCTTCTTGCATATCAGACCCACCTCATGAGATGAGTTTCTTTCTTCCTGAAGTACATTCTTTAAAATATCCTTTAGTGAAGATGTGTTGTTGGTGGTAAACATTTTCTCTCTCTATTATTTTTTCTTCTGCAAAAGTCTTTATTTCAATCTTGTTCTTGAATGAAAAATTAGGCAGGAATATAATTATAGATTGACCATTATTTTCTCAGAACCTTTTGAAGATATTGTTCTACTGGTGTTTTCAATATCGCTGTTGAGAATCTGCTGATAGCTTGTTGCCCATTTGTGCATAATTTTCTTTTTCTCTCTGGCTGCTTTTTAGATTTCGTCATGAGTGTTTTGAAATTTCACTACCATGTACTGAAGTACGGACTTCTTTTCATTTACTTTTCTTGGTGTTTGTTGTGCTTCCTGAATTGAAGACAGATGTCTTTCATGGAGTCTGAAAAATTCAAAGCCATTATCTCTTTGCATATCAACTCTCCTCCATTTTTTAATCTTTTTCCTTTATTAACTCAGAGTAGAGATGTCTGTGTTCTTCTCATTCTACTCTCCAAGTCTTTTACACTTTTTCCCCATTTCACTGGTGCTGCATTGCTTTTAATTTCTTCAGAGATCTCTTATGAATTCTCCAATTCTCTCTTCAGCTGTGACTAATCTGTAGTTTAATCCACGAAGTGTTACATTTCCATAATTATATTATTCATTAATGAAAGTTGTTTAAATTTTTGTATGTACCTGGTAATTTTTAATATCTCTGATTTTTTCATTTTCAATTGTCTCTATGTACCAAAATGTTTTAAAGCATATTTTAAAGTAATTTGTATCTGATAATTCCAATATTTGAAATCTTTGGGGCTGCTTTTATGCTGACTCTTGTTCTTAGTGCCTTGTGTCCTTGTGTTTTTGGTAATTTTGTATCATATTCTCCCTTTTGATTGATAATAACGTACGAGGATGCTAAGAGACGTAGGTTAAGGGAATGTTTCTCTAGATAGAATCTGTGTCTCCTTCTTCTAGGTGTCCTGTTAGTCCTTAAAAATTAATTTTGATTACAGTCTACAGGCTGCAAAGATAGTAAACATTCAAGTCCCCAATCCTTCTGAGGACAGGCTTGTCATTATGAATTTCCAGGGAAAACTTGTGTTTTTCCTTTCTACTAAGGCTTAAGGCAGACGTGTTCCTCTGTCATTTCCTTTCCCAGTGGATAAAATTTTTTTCTGGCTTACGTTTTTATTGTGAGACTATTCCTTCAAGCTAACCCAATTTTCCGTAGAAGTCTCAAATATGCTTACTGCTATGCCTCAGACTGAGGTCTTTCTCACCTTCCCAGGTCATGACAAATTGAAACCTGAGCATCTAGAATCCTGCTCTCAGAAGATGCCCCTGGGCAGTCCATGACTATAGAGCTTGCTTACCACTCAGTCTCAGGTTCTTTTAAACCTTTGGTTTGTTTACGCCAGTGAATGTTTTTTAACCTGAATAATTACTTTTTTTTATTGCTCATCTAAGCATTCTAAAGTCTCTTTGTTTTATTTTTTCCAGAATTTTTCAGTGTTTGTACTAATTTTTTTCCAGAACGTATAGCCAATGCTTGCTGATAGTAGAACTTGTTGCCACTCATTCCTTTCGAATATCATCCTTTCTAATGATTTTCATCATTAATTCTGTTCTATTGACAGTGAATCCAAATCCATATTTTCAGGCCTAAACGCTCATCTGCTTTCTACTTCCCATAAGCATTAGGAAATATGAACTAGCAACTTGAATGTTTTATCACCTGTTAAAGCTCAATGTGTCAAAAGTAGAATTTATGTTCTTTCAAAAATTGATTCTCCTATCCAACTTTGCTATTTTGTTACCATAACATATCAACATTATTCCTATCTTTTAGCTTCTAAACCTTGAAAATATTGGAAATAATTACTGCACCTTCATATCCTGTATTCCATCTGTCACTGACTCCTCTCCTTTGCCCCATTAGCTGTACTGGATTTGAGGGCAACTAACAACAATACTTGTCCAGAAGGCAAAGCCCTTATTACATTCAGAAGTTTATTTAATATAATTTTGATGCATCTAATATGTATTGATCATCTGCTTTGTGCAAGGCAATATGCAAGATGCTACAGAGGATACAAAAGTCATTGGTGCTTCCTCAAAGATTTTTGGTTTCACAAGGCTAATAAAAAGAGATTTTGAAATTCATAAATATGATTAATGAAGTATTGGCTGAATATAATCCGTTGTCCAAATGTCTGAATCAAGTAATAAATGTATAAATGGTTTGGTGGTTAAAGGTTTGTGTCAACTTGGCTAGACCATGATTCTCAGTGGTTTAGCAGTTATGATGTAGTTTGGCAGTTATGTAATGATGTATTTTGGCGGTTATGTAATGATGTAATCAACACCATGATGAGATCTGCTATGAGCAGCAATCAGCAGAAAGGGACTTTCTTTGGGCGTGTGGCCTGCTTCCAGGATACAAGTGGATGTTCCAGCAAGATTTTCACTCTGGATCTTGCATCCAGCTCATCATCATCTGACCTCTGATTCTTGGGACTTGAGCTAGCAGCTTATCTGCTGATCTTGGGATTTGTCAGCCTCCACAGCCTGTGAGCCAGCAGCCTGCCATCTGACCTGCTGGTCTTGGGTTAGTCAGCTCCTGAAGCTACACGAGTCAGGAGAAGCCTCCATCCTGACACCTGACCCACAGACTTGGGACTCATCAGCTTCTACAACTATATGAGCCATTTTCTTGAGATAAATCTTTTTCTGCACACATATATATATATATATATATATTTGTGTGTGTGTGTATATTATATATATGTGCGTGTGTGTGTGTGTGTTTATGCTTCCACTGGTTTTACTTCTCTAGAGAACTCAGCCTAAGACAGGTGGGAAGAAGAAAG
>NW_004444142.1:4141526-4177027 GCF_000243295.1 Trichechus manatus latirostris
CCACAGACTTGGGACTCATCAGCTTCTACAACTATATGAGCCATTTTCTTGAGATAAATCTTTTTCTGCACACATATATATATATATATATATATATTTGTGTGTGTGTGTATTATATATATGTGCGTGTGTGTGTGTGTGTTTATGCTTCCACTGGTTTTACTTCTCTAGAGAACTCAGCCTAAGACAGGTGGGAAGAAGAAAGAAGAGATTTCAGCATTTGCTGGAATTAGGGAATGGGACTAAAGACAACACAAAGGAAAGCAGAGTTGAGAGCTGAAGACAGATGGGTTTCTGGTGACAAAACTTCAATATCTATGTCTAGCCATACTTGAATATAACCCAGCTAAATAAGCCAATAAGGAGCCCTAGTGGTGCAGTGGTAAAAGCCACTGACTGCTAACCGAAAGGTCAGCAATCTGAAACCACCAGTGGCTCTGCAAGAGAAAGATGTACCAGTCTGCCTCCGTAGAGATTTACAGCCTTGGATATCCTATGGGGTTGCTATGAGTAGCACTCAACTCGATGGCAGTGAGTTTGTTTTGTTTCTTTGTTTTAAATAAGCCAATAAATTCCTCTCCTCCTTTTCTTTTCATTTTTCTTTAGCTTCTTGTTGCTAACCTCTTTTTCATCTTTTGTAAAACAATCTATTATTTTTTATTCTATTCATTTTCCTTCTCTTTGAGGGTCCAATTAGAGTTTTATTTCTGTAATGAAAAGAATCCTAGTTATCCACCACCTGTGTTACTTTGCTCTTGCAGTGCCTCTAGATGTCCACACCCTTCCTCTGGACCTCTATAGTTACTACCTGTTCATCGATACCTGTCACCTCCAGGAAGCCTACCTTGACCCCTCCAACTTATTTATTTATTTATTTATTTTTTTCCTGTTTTGGGATTCCTATTGCATTTATTTCCAGTTTGGGAGAACAAAATAATGAAACAATTTGTAGTTAATTATTAATTCTTTTCTATCTCTCTTAACCCTGTCTTTAACCAACTTTTAATATATAAATATGCTCTAGTCATCTTTCTATCCTTCCATAAACATAGTCAAGTAAACGTAGTATCTGATTCATAGTTAGTGCTCAACGCATGTTTGATGAACTAGATGTTATTGAGAGAGGAGAGTTCCCTGAGAAATGAGAAAAAAAAAAAAGCTTCTTCTTCCTGTTTTTTTTGTTAGGTGCTGTCAAGTTGGTTCTGACTCATAGCAACCCTACGTACGACAGAACGAAACATTGCCCAGTCCTACACCATCCTCACAACCATTGCTACGTGTGAGCCCATTGTTGCAGCCACTGTGTCAATCCATCTCGTTGAAGGTCTTCCTCCTTTTTTGCTGACCCTCTACCTTACCAAGCATGATGTCCTTCTCCAGGGACTGGTCCCTCCTGATAACATGTCCAAAATAGATGAGACAAAGTCTAACCATCCTCACATTCAAGGAACATTCCAACTGTACTACTTTCAGGACAGATTTGTTCATTCTTCTGGCAGTCCATAGTATACTGAATATTCTTCACTAATATCATACTTCAAAGGCATCAATTTTTCTTCGGTCTTCCTTATTCATTGTCCACCTTTTGCATGCCTATGAGGCGACTGAAAATATCATGGCTTGGGTCAGGTGCCTTAGTTCTCAAAGTGACATCTTTGCTTCTGAACACTTTAAAGAGGTCTTTTGCAGCAGATTTGCCCAATGTAATGTATCATTTGATTTCTTGACTGCTGCTTCCATGAGTAGCGAAGTCTTTGATTCAACATGCATTTTCGAGGACAATTTCTCTGTGACTTGATGGGTGGCCTGCAACTTTTCCTTCAAATATAAATATTATTGCATCATAGTTATGCCTTAAAATTCAGCTTCAAACAAAGAATAATTATTGGTTAGAAAGTTGGATTATTCAAAGTTAATGTCATTGTTCTTGTCAGTTACTGTCAAGTCAGCTCCAGGTATCCTTATGTAAAACAACAAAACATTGCTGGGTCCTGTGCTAATTCCAGAAAATTTGTTCTATCATTTGATTTAGTAATTTTTTAAAATTTTGTTTAAGCCTATGATTCTAATTTTCCACTAATAACATTGCCTTAAAAATGTCGTGGATTATGTCTTATTTTTAGTGCACTCAATGAACTATGAAGAAATTCTGCTTTTAGACCTGGAGAAACACCCACTGAGATTACTCACTGTTGGAGATTTTGTTACAGGTAGTAGTTTTAATCTATGACTGTGAAGACAGGGGCCATAATTATCTTGTTCTTGTTCATTTTCTTCATCTCTAGTTAAAGCCTAACAGCTTCTTGATTAGGGTAGGTGTTCAGTAAATGTTTGTTGAACAAATGAACACTATTAATGTGTGTTTATAATAAGATTAATACAAAACCAACTCTTTTGTTATTTCTATACAAGCTGTACCTTGTACCATACCCTATTTCAGAGTTAAGTTATGTTTGATCACTCAAATAAATTAGCACCCCTATCTCAAAGGTTATTTACTATATGATGAGGTAATGTGCTGATACAAATACAGAAAGGAGGAGAGGTCAAGGCAATATGGTAACCATTGACAAGGTATTTTACAATACTCTACTTTTTAAAATAGCCAATAGTATAATTCAATAAGAGGTCCTTTTTTCATTATGAAGTTAGTCAATAAGCAGACCGATGGCCTGAGTGGTCTCAATATCTAGCCTTTTGTTGTAACCCTGATGCTAGCCAGCTATGTAACTTGGGTAGTATTATCGTCCTGGTTCAGTTTTTTTTTTTTTTTTTTTTTTTCAATGCAAAATCAAGGGGCTAGGTTAGTTTTGCTAAGGTTCCTTCCAGATCAAACTTTCTATATTTGATATTTACTCCACATGTGTAATATTAAATTCACCGGCCCATAGTTGGAGACACTAGCCATCATCACTGCTGCTATTCTGCCTGGGTAGATAGGTTTCATGCAGGAATGCAAGTCTGGTGTAACCAGATATTTATATTTTTGAAAAAGAAGCCAGAAATCTGGATTTTTATATGAAATTCTAACTTTTAAATGTTGGCTACAAAGTCAGGTAGCTTTAAAACACTGTTCAATCCAAACAAAATACAACAGCAGGTTGGGTTTGGCCCATGGGCTGCCAGTTAGACTTTATAGAGTTTTTTTTTCTGCCCTTACCCTTTTTAATTACACTTTTCTGGTCAGTGAACAACAGCTGCTGCATATTATTTTTCTGCAGGCTTCTCAAAGAATACACTTACCCCAGCAGATTTGGATCACAAAGTAGGTTTAGCATTCTAGGATGACACTGTAGTTATCATATAAGGAAAAACTGTATTCTTGGTCAAAACTAACTTCAGATTTCCAAAGTATGATATAGCTAGTTTTTTTCATGTAAGTCCTAATTGGAGAATTGTCACATTATTTGGGAAGGGAAGAGAGGTGTCGAGAAAGTGTTTTAGAAGTACTGCAGCCAGCAATTCAGTAGAAATCTTGGGGTCTATTTCCCATTTTTGATCTAAGGGGACATCAACGGGCTCAATGAGGGAGGAATGCTGTTTCATATCTAACTCAATTATATTCCTTCTGCAAGTTTTATTCCTGGTGAAGTCATCTCAACTTAATTAAAATTTAATTGAATCAGAATGGTGTGGCAGAAAATCACATGGACACTGGAGTCAGACTGGGTGTGAATCTACTTTAAGCCAATAACTGTATGATTTCACAGTTATTAATCTTGTCTGTGCCTCAGATATTCTTCTATAAAAAGGGGTAGTAATACTTAACACTGAGTTTTGATGTGGGGAATAGAAACAACACGTGTACTAATGTGAAGTGAATAATAAATGACTGCCAAACTTTAATATACTTCTTTTTGGAGCTCCTGCTATGTGAAAGCCTCGTGCACTATTGGGGATATGGTTATGAACAAAACATTATTCCTGCTCTCAAAGATTGAATACTCTAATTAGGCAGATAATGTATCATCATATATGGCTATCACTCATAGTAGACTCTAATGTGTATTAACAGAGAGCATGAGGACGCACATACGAGAGAGTTCTATTATTACCTCCTTCATGAACCCCATTTTCCTATTTCTAGTTGAAAATTTCTTGAGTCTTGATTATTTCAGTAGTAAAGGGTTGATTGAGAAGAGATGCTAGGAAAGACCTTCTGGGAAAAGGGAACAGCATGAGAAAATGCATATTTTCCAGAAAGCATAGACATACAATAGAAACATTGATGGATAAATACAATGAGAAGAGATTTAAAAAATTAGAAAAATATGCAGACATTTACAGAAGTGTCCAACTCCCCCATCACCAGATTCCGGTAGAGATGACCACGGTCATGCAAAAATATGGGGGAAACTACAAAGTGTGATGTATACCTTAAAATTACAAGAAATTCAGCTAGGTAAAGTTCAAAAGGGACTCTGGTGGTGCAATGGTTAAGCACTTGGCTGCTAACTGAAAGGTTGGTGGTTTGAATTCACCAGCAGCTCCACGGGAGAAAAAGACCTGTCAATCTGCTTCCATAAAGATTATAACCCTTTGGGGCAGTTCTACACTGTCCTATAGGGTCACTATGAGTTGGAATAGAACAACAACAACAGAGTTCAAAAAGGGGCAGATAAATAAAGCATAGAAAAGTGACCCAAAACTTCTCCTATAAAAAGCAAGAGGCTTGTGAAAGTAAAAACTGGAGGAGTCCCTGGCAGAGGATACTGATGGAACTCTAATTCATAGGAATAAGAGGACTTGGATGAAAAGTTACAAGAAGCAGAAACCAGAAGAACAAGTTTTCATCCTAGAGAAATGGAAGAAACCCTTCTTCCTTAGGCTTCTCCTGTTCCAGCAAAAGCCAAGTATGATTGACTTTCTTTCTTCATCTGTGAGGATATTTAAATAGGACCATATTTCCTAATTCATAAAAAATGATACTTAATTCAAAAGGATAAGACCACCCTCTCTTGGGTAGAAGAAAATTTTAGAAATTTTCTCGTTCATATTACTAGATTGATTCAAGAAGTTGCTACGGCTATGAAAACTGAGCAAAGCATTGCAAAGAAGGAATATTCTGAAATCAAGAAAGACTTTATGTATATTTTAAAAAATGCTTAATTAAAAGGAGACTGTGAAAAGCTGATTGATTACTCCGAAGCTGAATAATGATGTTTGAAACTTTGAAAATATCTCCAAGAAACTAGAAGATAAAAGATAAAAATCTTGACAGAATAAAAGAGAAAATCTAGAAAATTTTAGGAAAAAAGATCTAGGAAAATTTGGGGAAAAAAGTCTGTACATAGTAGAAATTCAAGGAGTAAGGAGCAGAGTGGAAGAACAGAAAGAACAGAGAAGTAAAAGAAGAAATTGTTCTGAACTGAAAAATATCCAAATCTTTAACTGAGAGGACTCACCAATTATTAGGTAAATTTAATGGAATTATATCAACACCTGGAGAGTGTTGGCCTGTTGAAATATTTAAAATCAAATATAAAGAAATAAACTTAAAAGCATAGAAGTCAATCCAGAGTTAAAACAAAATAATGAACTCAAGAATAAGAAAGTCATTAAAAAAACCAGTTGATTCCAATTCATAGCGACCCTATAGGACAGGGTAGAACTGCCTCATAGGGTTTCCAAGGAGCGACTGGTGGATTTGAACTGACAAGCTTTTGTTTAGCAGCCATAGCTCTCAACGACTGCACCACCAGGGCTCCTAGAAAGTCATAGGTAATAGAAATATTTGAATATCAATAGTTATTTCATGGGTGATGAAACATTTTGAGTATCAAAAATAATTTTAAATGCATTTTGAATATCAAATTCTTTAAAATACAAGATACTTGATAAGAAAAGTAATGACTTAATTACGACTCGGTCTTAAAACTTAAATTATATCAATGAAAACTGAGAAATTGATGAGGATATGAGAGAGACAAAGAAAAATCATATCTTGTAATATACCAGGAGAATAAATACATACTTTTCTTTCTTGATACTAACAATAATTGGAGTAACTAGATTGTAATATATTTTTAAAATTAAAGTTAATCATTGGTAGCCTAAAAATATGATACAAATCTTTCAAATAACTAGAGAAAAAGAGAGATACAAATATATTTCATATAACCAAAGACAAAGGGACAAAGGACCAAGAAATCACTTTTCAAAAACAGAAAGCGTAAATCAAGATGATTCCAGATCAATGTCGTGATATAATAATGAAATAAAATAAGCAGTAACTATATATACTAAGAGCCCTGGTGGCACAGTGGTTAAGAGCTCAGGCTGCTAACCAAAAGGTCAGCAGTTTGAATCCACCCGCTGCTCCTGGGAAACCCTATGGGGCAGTTCTACTCTGTCCTATAGGATTTCTATGAGTTGGAGTCAACTGACGGCAACAGGTATTTATACTAAATGAAGCCCTCCCAGTGCAATGGTTAAGGGCTCAACTGCTAACAGAAAGGTTGGCAGTTTGAACCCACCCAGTGGCTCTGCAGGAGAAAGGCCTGGTAGTCTGACGCTTTTGTTAAGATTACAGACAAAAAAAACCCTGTGAGGAAGTCACACGGAGTCATTATGAGTTGAAATTGACTCGATGGTACCTAATAACAAAGCATATACAATATACTAAAATATCCACAATGGTTAGTTCTATGTAATATAAGCATGGAATAAGTTTTCTTGTTTACTTATTTGTGCTTGTCTATATTTTATACATGTTTTACAACAAACAAGGATTGATTATATTAGAACAAATCATCAATATTTTTGAGTCAGTGCAGCACACAGTATAGAACAATTAAACGTTATTTTAAGTACGAAAAAAATGCTATCAATACACGATTAAATGGAAAAAGCAGGATGTTTCTGTTTTTGTAAACATATGTAGATAGACCAGAATATTTTTGAATGGTAACATTAAGGTTAAGATTTATATTATTTTTAAATGTTGCTGCAAAATACACAAATTTTCTGCAATTACCAAAGGCTATGTTTATAATAGTAAAAAAATAAACAAATGCTGTAGAGAGAGCTCGGCTTGTGGCTGGTGGCAGAGGACTTGAATACCCGATTAAGGGATTTGGATGCATTCTTGAATCAATGGGAAGCCACTGAAGCTTTTTAAGAAAGGGAGTGATGTGAACAGATTTGTACTTGGGGAAGATTAAGATAGAGGTATTGTTATTGTTTAGGTTGGATTCGAGCGGAAAAGTGACTGGAATGTATTGTCATGGTCTAGACAGGAAGTACCAAGGGCCAGAACGCCATCGTGGCAGGAGGGATAGGAAGAACGAGAGACATTTGACATAATTATTGGGAACAATCTAGGGAACTTGGTAACAGCATTCAGTGTGGGAGACTGAGAGAAAAGGAGAAGTCAAAGGAAGAGATTTGGAGTCCAAGTTATTGGGATAACAATGGTGCTTGCAGCTGGCATAGAATAGTGAAGAGAAGCAGGAAGAAGAAAAGGCTTAGGAAAAGTATGAGAAATTTCATTTCAAATACGGTGAGTTTCTGATGCTGAAGAGATAGCTCATCTTGAGTTTTTTTTTTTTTTTTTTTTTTAATGGTATAATGGCTGCAAATCTGAACCTTATGCTTTAATCAGGCTTCATCTAGGAAATTCTCTTTTGGACCTGTCATGACCTGTCTGAATGATCCTTCCCTTCTTTGACATCATATCTGCAAAAGAAATAAAGACTCACCAGTCGACTATGGCCAACAACCCACACAAGTATCTATTTCCTTCCCAGTCTCAAAACTGGGAGCACAGCTCCAGTCCCAGTGCCAAAGACCCCATCTCCTTAGATTTCCTTGGTTACTCTTGATACTCCCAACCAGCACTGCCCTTAGGCTCTGGCAACTAGGGTCCTTGCCATAGGCTTAACACTTCAGAGGTCAGCCTCTCCCCTCGAAAGTGAGGAGTCTGCAGGGCCCAGAGGTGTGACCTCCAGCCCAGGCCTCCCCTCACTTCTACACTCATCTGGATACCTGAGATCCTGAAGCCAGTTCTCAGGGTTTGTTTAGCCCTCTTCCATAATCTGTCATCCCAAAGGTGAGCTATGCTGTTGCTGTGTTTACTCTTGGCCCAAGCGGTGGTCAAGGGGCGATTGTTTCAGAGGAGGAATATGGATTGAGGTGAGTTTGGGTGTCCATGTGCCTAAGGCCCTTCATGGTGAAGATGGAGTTGAGTGTGCGAAGAGGAGGTAGGTGGGCCACAGTATGGGACTTTCATTTGTGCTCTTGCCATGAACCCTGAAATACATAGGGCCATTCAACCTGGCAGAGGGCAAGCAGAGACAAAGAGCAGGATAATTAAAGGGCACTTCAGGTATAGGAGTATATTAATGTTTTGGTTTGCTGTTTGTTGTTATTTGCTGTTGAGTCGATTCCAACTCATGGTGACCCTGTGTGCTGAGTAGAACGGCTCCATAGGGTTTTCAAGGCTGTGACCTTTCGGAAGCAACATTGCCTGGCATTCTGTAGGTGTGTTTGAACTGCCAACCATTCAGCTAGAGTTGACCTGTTAACCGTTTGTGCTAATATGCTGAGCAAACTAACTGGTAAGGGAGAAATTAGGCACAGATTGTTAACAAGGCTTTTCTCCCAAACCACAATTAGAGGCCTGCTTGAGGAGTCTTCTTTCCCTTTGTGACTCAGAACAGACTCAAATCAATATTTCCTTTAGCAGCCAGTTGAGGGAAAACACACAAAGAGGGAGTAGATGTATCACACTTGGTCTGCCCTGGTTTCCTGCTTTCTTGGCATGGTTCCTAAATAAAGACGACAATTTTCCTCTTGCTTCTCCTCAATCCATGCCTCCTTCCACATCCTCAGCACCACTCATAAGCCCAAGAGGCTCTCAAAGGGTAGACTTAACCATTTAAGTGACTGCTGCACCTCTGCCACTGTCCTCCTTTTTAAAAATTCTGCCTATCCACGGGCCCCTACTGCTCAGTTTTATCATGTAACCTTGCATATAATGACCAAAACTGATTGGATCATTTGAGAAGTCCTTGTCCAAGTTGAGCAAGTGTTCCTAGGCTCCAGAAAGTAGTGATGGTGGATTGCCTAAGAAGCCATGTTAGACCATGAAGGCAAAGGAGGCCAATCAAGAGAGAAAGGTGGCAGAGAGCAGCCAAAATGCAGATGGCCATGCTGCCCTCGAGCAACAAAAAGGAGCCTCACTTCTGGACTTACCGGTTTATGTATTTGTCCTAATGTGGCCTTTCTTTTCTCTTTCTTGTCTCAGTTGCCTGTGAAATCGCCTGTGCTTTCTAATAGGACGTAATGTTGTGTATAAGCTAGCTAAGTTTCTAATCTTTGCAACATAATCACAAAGACATTCATATCAACTACATGTGGAGAACTTATTCTCTTAGGATTCAGTGTTTGACTCTACTGGATTTGGATCATGATGACCTTTCATATGCCGTGTAAAGATCCTTGGGCACAGGAAGTAAAACAACTTGTCAAAGGTCACTTAGGCAATTTATGGCGGATTTGAGGGAGTGATCCTGGCTTAGCCTTCATTCTTTGGCTGTGCTTATGCTGAGCTGTGTTCTGCAATTCAGTCTCCACCTCAAAAAATACTGATAATCTTAATGTGATCAACAACAACTTAACAGAAATATCCACAACCCTTGGGTACAATGTGCAGATCCACTTTTCCTGTTTAACTCATTTTTCCTCTCCTTTTCTGTGCAGTGGGTCCTTTCTCCTAGCTCATTCTCAATGCTATACTGATTGAAGAGGGCAGCGAGCAAAGTTGCTGAACGCATCTCTTTCACCCTTCTGGTTGTGCACCACTTGATCGTTCCCGACTTTGATAGAAACTGCTCCCTGGGAAGGCAAGGTAATAAACTTAACCTTGTACTCAACTTAGTCATTTGGCAAAGCTATTAAAACATTTGAACAGTACATCAGAGCTTTCCCTCTGACCTTGGGTCTTAAAACACAGCTGATCCTCACTGTGGACTGAGTCACAGGTGGTAAGAGGCAGGAAACCATCTGCTTTTCCCAGTGCCTGCTTCCTTGTAGCCCTGATTTCTAGGCTGGGCTGTCTGGATTGCCCAGTGGGAATTCTCTGCATATCAGCCATGGATTATATACAGTCCACTGTGGAATTACACTTAGCACAGCACGTGGTCGGCAGGCTCCCACCAACCTGCTTCCCAGATAATTTTGGCTCTCATGCCCAGAAGTTCCAATACACGTAAACCTTCACAGGAAATATGTAGGGAAAAGGGAAAAGGATGCAAGTTATAGCTTCAAAGTTTATAGTGCATTTCAGTTTACAAAATGCTTTCACACACATAACCTTACTCAGTCTTCAGAAAGCCCTATGATGTAGATACTGTTGTCTTCATTTTATAGATGAGCACACAAGACTCAGAAAATGGAATGACTTTGATAAATGACAGAGCTAGAACTTAATCTCCAGATGAAGTTTTTTTTTTTTTTTTTTTTTTTTTTTGGTCTATACCCCACTACCATTGATTTATTCATTTGTTTGTTAATTCAGCAAACATTTCTTGAGTACCTACGTGGGTTAGGCACTGCACTGGGAACTGAGCATACAGTGGTGAACTTCTCTATCTTGTTAGATCAGAGACTTCCCAGTAGGAGTGGTGTCCAAGCCGAGAAGGGAAGAAGTGGTAGATGTTATTCAGGCAAAGTGGGAGGGCTGGGAGCATTCCAAGCAGACTAAATTTTCATCTCTAAAACTATTCCATTGGATCTGAAAAATAGAAATTAAGCAAGAACTCTAAGAATTAAAGTACCTCAGACGTGCAATCTCATAAAATTTAAAAGGTGAAGATATTCATCAATTAAATTTCCTTTTTCCTTGAAGAGTCAAATTAAGTGACTTATCACGACAAAGGAGTTTGACACTTTTGAAAACGGCTTTTGGTTTGTTTTCACTAACTTAATGATAATATTTTGGCAATTCAGTTTGTTTTTACTATCTCAATGATAATTGAAGACAGAGTTTTGACAATGTCCCTTTCAAAAGAACTCTGAGGGCTCCTCCTCCTTTGAGGCCACCCTGTGTAAAGGCTGAAACCTACTTTTCTGAAAGCCAAGTGGTATTAGTCGATCACACACCAGTCCTCAGAAAGAGGAACATTGGCTGCTGGAGAAAGGCCTGTTCCAGAGCATTCCACGGAGTGTTTATGTAGAAGTGAAATCCCTCCAACCAGCTAACCTTTTACTATTTGCAGGAGTCCTCTCTACATGACAGAGACCAAGAAAGCCAATGACAGGCCCAAAAGGGCAGCCAGGTTTGGATGTGTTAGAAGGCTCATTTTGTCAGCCCTCAGGTTGGCTGTGGTCAGAAAAGAGGAAATGAAATAATCTGTGCTAAATCATTAAGTCTTTGGCATAAAGTTTCATTATCTTTCTAATGAATCCCATATTCCACTGGCTTTGACAAGAGTCAACACCCAAACAATGTAATAACATTGCTTTTTGGAAGCAGGAGAGTATTCACAGGGCTGGGGTCAGGAGAGAGTTTACCACAAAATCCTAAAAGCAGCAGTAGGAAGAGAGCAGGGGGACAAGGCAAGAACAGGGGGCAAAGCTGACCTAGATTCAATTACAAGTAACATGTATAAGGTAATACCCCCAGGTCATTTATGTAGACAGGTGTGTCACATGTTATTTCTAGGTAAATTCATTGGAAGTTGCTGAATTGGCAATTCTTAAGGAGAAAACTCACTCCCAGATTCCTACTTGTTGGCTATTTGAAGAATAAGGGGTGTGGGCAGGCCCCTGCTGCTGGTTGAATGGTTCAGAAGGCTTGTTTTCCGATGAATAAATAAATGTATAAATGAGTAGAGGAGCCCTGGTGGCACAATGGTTAAGTGCCTGGTTGCTAATGAAAAGGTTGATGGTTCAAATCCACCCAGCGGCTCCGTGGGAGAAAGACCTGGCAATCTGCTCCCATAAAGATTATAGCCTATGAAACCCTATGGGGCAGTTCTACTCTGTCACATGCAGTTGCCATGAGTCAAAATCAACTCAGCGTCACCTAGCAACAACAACAAAACATAAATAAATAAATTAAGGCTTAAGCAAACAGAGTATGCTGATTAGAGCATTATTATTATTAAAAATTAATAAGAACCAGTTATTACCTTTGAAGGAGTTCACAGCTTAAAAGGGGAAATAACAAGGTAAATTAAGGTACTTTATGGTACTATTCAGAATGCTCTGGTAGAGATTTGCAGGAAGTATTGATGCAGTAAAGAAAAGGAACTATCTCTGCCTGAAGGAGCCGTGGTACACAGTGGTTAAGTACTCACTGCTAGCCAGAAGGTCAGCAGTTCGAGCCCACCATTTGCTCCATGGGAGGAAGATGTGACCATCTGCTTCCATGAAGATGACAGCTTTGGAAACTCTATGGGGCAGTTCTACTCTGTCCTATGTTGTTGTTAGTGTTGTTAGGCGCCGTTGAGTCAGTTGCAACTCATGGCAACCGTATGTAAAACAGAAGGAAACACTGCCCAGTCTTGCACCATCCTCATAATTGTTAGCATGAGCTTGTTGTTGCAGCCACTGTATCAATCCATCTTGTTGAGGGTCTTCCTCTTTTTCACTGACCCTCTACTCTACCAAGCATGATGTCCTTCTCCAGGGACTGGTCCCTGGTCACGTAGTCTCACGAGACCATGTGAGAGGAAGTCTTACCATCCTTGCTTCCAAAGAGCATTCTGATTAAACTTCTTCCAAGACAGATTTGTTCATTCTTCTGGCAGTCCATGGTATATTCAATATTCTTTGCCAACACCACAGTTCAAAGGCATCAATTTTTCTTCAGTCTTCATTATTCATTGTCCAGCTTTCACATGCATATGAGATGATTGAAAATACCATGGCTTGGGTCAGGCACACCTTAGTCCTCAAAGTGACATCTTTGCATTTTAATACTTTAAAGAGTTCTTTTGCAAGCAGATTTGCCCAATGCAATACGACATTTGATTTCTTGACTGCTGCTTCCATGGGCCTTGATTGTGGATCCAATAAAATGAAATCCTTGACAATTTCATTCTTTTCTCCATTCATCGTGATGCTGCTTATTGGTCTAGTTGTGAGGATTTTTATTTTCTTTATGCTGAGGTGCAGTCCATACTGAAGGCTGTAGTCTTTGATCTTCATCAGTAAGCGCTTCAAGTTCTCTTCACTTTCACCAAGCAAGGTTGTGTCCTATACAGTCGCAATAAGTCAGAATCAACTCAATGGCTATGGGTTAGTTAGTTATCTCTGCCTAGGAATATTAGGGAAGTCTTCCTGGTGGGGTCTTGATAAATGAGTAAGAGTTTGCTGGAATGAAGACAGAGGAAGCAATTCCAGGTTAAGGGAATTATCTGTGCCCACACACAGCTTTCCACTGAACTCTTATTAAAATACAAATATGTTATTTGAGAAAGTTCCTCGTTGTCATGGTGAAGGGCAAATTTATCTTATTAGAAATAAGAGCCCTGAGGAAAGAGAACAGTGCAATCCAATGGAAATATGATGTGAGCCACAAATGCAAGCCACACTGTAATTTTAAAATTTATAGTAGCCACATTAAAAAAAGTAAAGAGAAATAGTTTAAATTAATTTTAATAATTTTTTTAGTTAATCAAATATATCCAGAATACTTTCATTTCAGTGTGTAATCAATATAAAAACATTTCAGTGAGATACTTTGTTCTTTTTTTGTGCTAAATATCTCAAATCTGTTACATATTTTATACTTACAATACATTTCAGTTCAAGCTAACCACATTTTAAATGCTTAATAGCCACATGTGGCCGGTGGCTACCATATTAGACAGATAAGAAAACCAGTTTGTCGCTTGTGGGTAGTGGGAGTGGGGAAGAGGATAGGATACATTCACAAAGGGAAAACCTAAAATGAGTACCCAGGGGACACTAGGGAGAGTGAAGAGGGGCTTAGGGGGCTTAAGAGGAGCAAAGCTGGCAAGCTTTGCTTGTTTGCTGACTTTCTCCAAAGCCGCCAGCAAGGTCAGTGCTGGTATTGGCTGCTCCACCCACAGAAAGTATGTCCTAGTCAAGTTTTCCTGGGAAAATTCTCATTTTGCTTTCCGTCTTTTATTTTAAAAACCCGCAGACTACTCTACTCAACACCTAATAATATCTTTCCCAACTTTCTTAGGAAACCGAGCCCTGAAATTTCCCTCACGTGGTAGCCCCAGTGGACCCTGTACCTATTCCAATAGAAATGAGCTCATGGACTTTCCCATCGTGGTCAGAGGCAAGTTGTACTGTCTGGGGCACAGGAGCAGAGGTCAGAGGTGAGCTCAACTTCCCTGAAATAATGTGCTGCTATTTCCACCAAGAGAGCAGCCACTAATGGTGCCCAAAACTGACTCAGCTCTGGCTGAGACCTAAGAGAGAACTGGTTTTTGATGGCTCCTTATTCCAATCTCTAGGATGGTCAAGTGAGCCAATCATTGTGGGCTTTCCCCCTTGTGTCCTGGCCTCCTGTCCCTGACTGACCCCCTAGGCTGCACCCAGACTGCTGGGCCTCACACCCTATCAATACTTAAAATGAAACAGTAGATAGGATGCCACTGCTCTTGGCCTGTCCTTTCTCTGAGGAAAACTTACAATTATAGTTTTGCTTCTGCGGGGTCAGGAGAAGCTATCCAGGACAAGCTACAACTGCCAGACCTGTAACTGAGATTATGTGGACCAAGAGCAATTAATCAGTAAAAAAAGATGGCATTTAGTATGAATCCTGTGCTAGCCCTGACTGTTTATGGGAGTCGCCTATGTTGTATATGGCTGCCAAATGGCTATTTGCAGGAAAGATGCCATGTCTCCTCATCCCTTTTTGGCAGTAGATAAAGTCAGGATCTCTGTCGAGCTTGCTGGGAATGGTTAAAAGGCACATACTCTAGGAAGACGTCATATGCCTCTTAATGGAAAGCCAAACAGGTCAGAGTGGAAGTACCAAGTAGTTTGCGTTACAATTATATCATCACCACATTTATTACTATTATTTACTATTATAATTGTTGATGTGGTTGTTGTTGTTAGCTGCTGTCGAGTTGGCTCTGACTGATAGCGAACTTAGGGATAACAGAACGAAATTTTTCCTGATCCTGCACCATCCTCATTATTGTTGCTAGGTTTGAGTTCATTGCTTTGACTATTGTGTCAATTCATTATTATTATTATGAGCAATTATTATTATTTTACCCAGCTTTTGCTTCTTTCTTGGGTTTTATATATTTTGATTATTTAATTGTGTTTCCATTCTCTCTACTTTAGTAGAGGCAGTCTAGTCCACCAAAGACAATGTGTGTGTGTGTTGTGTATATACGCAAGTTCAGGCTTTGTTTGAGTACAGGTAAATAGATAAGACAAGTCATTACTAAAATCATTATAGCCTGGGTCATTACCCACAATACCATCTGCTGGCATTTTATCAAGCCTCCTTCTATTAAAAAACCATTTAAATTACTTCTTGTAGGAAGCTTATAAATGAGTCCGCATGACAGATAAATAGGATACCAAGTAACTTTGCTTTAATTGTCTCTGCTACCACCCAGTGGCACTCAGTCTATTTATTCATTGATAGCACTTTAATTAAAGATATCCTAAATCTCATCTTGTCAATGGATGGGAGGAAAATTAGAACTGCAATACCAGAAGAAGGGACTGAATTCCATATGGTTCTATTTCTACAGGGGAATTAGTAGCATGATTGTAAATGTCTATCTTCCTCTGGTGGAAAATTATTTATTAATAATTTAAGCAAGTAAATAGAAGCAGAGAGGATTTTACATTTACAGTTGCTTATGAGATGTTATCATAGACTCTCACTTGAAACTCATGGGAACGATTTTTTCCCAGAGTAAGGGATCTGTATCTTCTTTGATATGTAGTGACGCATTTGATGTATGTTATATATATGTAGCTTGATCCTCATTGCTGTCCCAATTTTCCCCTGTGCCCACCATTTGGTATGAGTGCTATGCCAATCCTTAGTGCTTGTGGGGGTTGCCTGTGTTGTACATGCCTTGGGGGTAGTTGATACTGGTCTAGCCAAGAAGCCAGCCTAAGGGTGGGTTTATGTATTGTTGGAAGTAGATCAGGGTTCTCACGTAAGACAACAAAAGATGCTGAGGCCAGGGGAACTGGGGAGTTGGCTCAGTCAGAAACAAAAGACTAGAGTCAAGGACCAAATTTCCAATAAGAATGAAAATAAACACTAAATCTGGAGAGAACAAATGTGGAGACCAAAGTTGAGAATATGGAGTCAAGAGTTTGAAACTGGACAGATGATATAAAGCCATCCAATCAGTAAAGGAGGAATTTAAATAACAAACTCTTGTTTACCACAACTCCAAAGCCCTTTTTATGACGTAATCCTTCCTCCTCTCCTATTAATGAGTAGGTGTTAGACTATGATCAAGTCAATGAATCTCCTGTTTTATAGGTGAAAACACAACCTCGTGGGGTGGTTATACTTGTGAAAGATCACTGAAAGCATTATTCAGATTTAAATTATTATCATCAGTTAATCAGTCACTCTCCAACACTACTCAGAATTGCACTAAGAAAATGAAAATTAAAAAAAGCTGTGTCTTTGCATGGCCTACACCGCCATATGAATAGGTAAAAATCTAGGATATTAATGAGTTATTTCATTTTCATTATTACTGAGCTTTGATGGAATGTTTTTCATGGAATCAAACTGTTGATTGATTGAATTCACTGGTTGTTAATTAAATCAAAACAGCTGAACCAACTCTATATGGATACAGCAGAAACATTCCTTTCTGATGATCTTCGTTCCTTCAGAATTTTAGGACCTGCAGCAGGGAAAATCTTTTGAAAATCAAGTTTGCTTTGGCTCTCTATGGGTAAGCGATTGATGTGTCATGAAGTTCACCAAGGAGGCTATAATGGTTCTACCAATTGTGACAGCTTCTGCCATTCGCTTGTCTTCTGTCTGGCTCCCTAAAGAACACAAATGCAACTCCATTGGTGAGGACATTGCTCAATATTTAGAGTGCAGTTGATACAGTTCTACTGCTAGGTGCTAGACTAAATTTTCCTTCCCATGAAAAACTTGTATAATTTCTTCTCATGAATATTGAGAATTGTGTAGCTAATTATGTTTCTATTTCTGCTTTAATTCCAGGAAGTTTAGAGACAAAGTTTTGGCTAATACAAACCAATTACGTTAACTATTATCACATGCTGAGATATTTGTGTTCAACTACCCCTCTTACTTTAATGTCAGTTTTTTAATTATACTTTTTACTGATTCTAGTTTTTTTCTGAAAAAAATCTATTGTCTTTTTTTATTGTATGTCTTTCTGAAAAGCTGACTCACATCCTATGTGGTATAAAACCAAAAAAAAAAAAAAAAAAAAACCTGTTGCCGTTGAGTGGATTCCAACTCATAGTGACCCTATAGGACAGAGCAGACCTGCCCCATAGGGTTTCCAGGGAGTCGCTGGTGCATTCTAACTGCCGACCTTTTGGTTAGAAGTCAAGCTCTTAACCATTGCGCCACCACGCAGTATACAGACATTTAAATAAACAATTAGACAAATTCATTGTAAAATTTTACAATAGTCTGAAATTGTATGCATAAGACCCTAGTATATCTGTAGGACAGATAGACTATTCAGTCACGTAGTGTTTCATTTTGTCAGCTGGATTTAAGAAACACCGAAATAAGTGATTTTTCCCTTTCCGTTGTTAGCTGAATTCTACTTATCCTTCACGACCCAGTTCAAGTTCAGCTTTCTTCATGAAGTCTTCTTGGTGGTTCTGACCAAATGACTCTCTTCTTGGAATTTCCATAACACTTTGAGCTCATAGTGCACAGTTTATCATTTGGTTCGACTGCCTTGTATTTTTCCTTCATTGTTTCTCTTCCGGCCACTCCAAACCTGCTTATTTTCCTTTCATCCTGCCCCATGCTTTCCCAGCTCTGACTTTGTTCACGCTGCTTCCACCTGTCTGGAAGAGCCTCTCCTAACCTCTTCTCATCAATTCTGCCCACTTACCAGGGTGTCCTGATGGCTAGTGTTTAAGTGCTCAGCTGCTAACCAAAAGGTCAGTGGTTGGAACTCATCAGCCGCTCCGCGGGAGACAGATGTGGCAGTCTGCTTCTGTAAAGATTTACAGCCTAGCAAAGCCTATGGGACAGTTCTACTGTCCTTTAGGATCGCTATGAGTCGTAATCAACTCGATGGCAAGGGACCATCTATCTTTTGGAAACTATTCTCATAGATAATTTTGTATATCTTTTATACGGTTCTTATAACTCAGTGGTATAATTATTTAAATTGCAAACTTAACTTCAGGAACTATAGGACATATATAGTTGTTGCTAAAATAAGATATGCACATTTATTCCTACACCCTATGTCAGTGTTTTTCCAAAACAGCTGTGCATCAGAATCACCTGTGGCATTAAATAAATACAGATATACAGGCTGTAACCTAGATCACTGATTGATGATTTCTGGGGTTTTGGCCTGGGTATCCATGTTTTAAATAAGCTCCTTATTTTGATGCATGGCCAAATCTAAGAACTACTGCACTATGAGAAGACTTATGAAAAATAATTTGTAAGTTTATAAAACCTCTGGATGCCTAAGTTTAGACTCTGTTAGAAAGTGATCAATCAGTCACTCCATTAAATGGCATTGCATGTCAGCAGTTAAAGACAAACTCTTAGCAAAATGACAGATCCTTAATATTTTGCTGGATATTGTGATGATTTCCAACATGTTTAACTTCTTTCATCTCTTACTTTATGTTCTGAGTCTTTGTTCTTATATTTTACAACAAAAATGAACAATGAAATCTACACTGAAATTATCTAAAAGGTTACCCCGGGGATTTAGGACATGCCCCTGGTCAAACTTACATTAGTGTACCTAAGACTTGTATTTTAGTCTGTAGCCTTGGTTCCAAGTAACAAAATACCAAACCAAATATGTGTAAGCAATCTTAGGACTCTAATAGATGGGAGTTTACTGGCTATGGAAGAAACAGGTTGGCTGTTCGCCAAATCATTACTCTTCTCCTAGGAGTACTCAACTGTACTCCCTTCCCCAGCCGCTCTGTAGTTAGGCATAGCCATGTGACTGGGTTCTGACAGTTGGATGTGAGCAGAAGTGATATGTTCTACTTTCAGGCTTGGCCTATGAGTCACTCCAATGTGCAATACTTCATTTTCTTTTCCTACTGTTTCCCTGAGTGGGGAAGGCTCTAAGAACCGAACGAGAGTGGAGCTACAGGACGGAAGGTGCCTGAGTCCCTGAGTCACCGCTCAAAGGAAGCCACCTGAAAGAGCCACACACTGAGGAACCTTCTCAGGGAGATAAAAAATATGTTGTGTTAAAACAGTAGTGCACTGGGGAATCTCACTTAATAGAATAAATTCTAATCAATAAACGAGGAAGGAACGGAGGAAATAAAAGTCTGAGAAAATGTCACAATCAGTGTAAGGAGACATGACAACTAAATATAATATGGTGTCCTGGATGGGATTCTGGAATAGAAATTGGCATTAGGTACAACTAAGGAAATATAAATAAACTATGGACTTTGGTTGATAGTAATGTATCAATATTTGTTAATTGTAACCATATGAATGTAAGATGTTAATAATAGGGGAGACTAGGTACAGGATATATGGGTGCTCTCTGTTCTACTCAATTTTTCTGTAAGTCACAAACTGTTCTAAAAAATAAGTTTCTTAAAAAAAGTAAGAAACACCATTTGGCAAATATTGTAGTAATAACTGTTGTGATCAAGAATCATCAATGGATGTTGAAATCAGTGGGCAAAAATATGAAGAGAAATAGGATGTTTGCATAGTTTCAAAGTATCAATACAAAATGCTTATTAATTACAAATGGATAAGATGTAACTTTACAATGGAGAAAACTGGTAGACACCACCCTAACTAAATAATCAAAGTTAACATCACCATTAATGAAACATATTGACTTTCTGTGACTCCTAATACGATGCAGTGTCCCTACAGGCAGTACTTCCCAAGTTTTAATATTTACATGAATCAACCTAAGAGTCTTGTTAAAAATATTCTGATTGAGTAGCGAAGAACTTATGATTTTCTAAAAAGATCCCAGGTGATGTTGATGCTGCTGTTGAGTGGACTACATTTTGAGAATCAAAGCCTGTAGGAAAAATCTTCAACATTTTCAACAAATGGATGTATCTTTCTCATCCTTTTTATGGCCTTCTCCTTGTCTGACGCACCCCCCCCTTTTTTTTTTAGCATCACCAATACCCAGAGCGCAAACAAGTAGTAGTTCTGAGCAAAAAGCTTTAAGTAAGGGGTTTACATATGACATACTTATTTGTTTCCCAAAGCAGACACAGAGCCCATCTGTTTTGGAAGAGGCAAAAGATCTAAATGTACTTAGCAGCGATAGATGATAGTCTCAGCCTGTTAATATCATCTGGCAACCATGAGTAGGAAATATTACAAGGTACAATAGGAGGGGGACATTTAGCCTCATTTAGGAAATTATTCTGCAAATCTACCACAACTTTCATGAAAGATTAAAAGGTATAATAACACAGAGGCCAAAGATGACCTTTCCAACAGCGTGGAGTAGCACAGCACGGAAGATGTGGAGGTCACTGCACACTCATTTGCAGTTGTGTTGATGCTGATGGAATTCTGTAACCATGTAGAATTCTGCATTTGGTGGCTGTTCAGGCTTTTCAGTAGCCAGATAGCTTGCTGCTGGCCTGGCCAGCATTCGTAACCTTCCCCTTTCAGAGATAGAAGCTGCCTAATGATGTTGAACTAAAGGGCTCTCTTCAACAGGACAATTTGAAACAGCACTTGAGCCATTTTATTCTTGGCGTTAGTTGCTGGGCTGAAGGAACCCTCAATTTTAAGAAAAAATACAAATGGCATTGCTGCCTGGTGTGATTGCATTTTATGTTTCAGGGCCAGGTAGGAATTCATGAGAGCTGAGTTGACCAATGAAATTGGGGTGGGAGGGTGCCCATGTGTCAAGATTTTGGTAAGCCCCTGATGAGGCTCCTTCTCAATCAACTGCTGGCACCTAGTCAAAAACTGTTGGAGATAGTTTATTTATTTTATTATGTTTTTGTTGTCACAGGACATTTTTTTCTGGCTCCGTATAGAGTCTCTTCTTCCAATCCTTGCCTTTCAGCAGGCTTTCCCAGTTTCTATCTTTATCAGTGATGATTTGGAAAATCTGTCTGGCTTTCAATTCAGTCCATCCTCTTCCTGCCTCCATCTAATGCTGCCCCTCCAGTTTTCTTAGCAGGCTTTGTGTCTTGCATCCCGCTGACAAGAGATGTTTCACCTTTTCACATAATTCTATAGGCACTTTATCTGCACTTCACCCTGACTTCGTAAGGCAGGTGACGCCTTCCAAATTCTGAGGGATAGTGATCTCTAACACAGCATTCTATTCCAGGTCAAACTTCCAGTCACTTGTGAAAGTGGAATAAAGAATTTTTTTTAAAGACATATAAAGTTTTAAAATCTTACTTCTCCCCCAAAATAAATAGTTTCTGATAAAGTGTTTCTTGAAAAACTGTTGAAGACGTTATACACCAAAGTAAGGAATAAGCCAAAAATACAAATATTTGGGATCCAGGAAGCACAGAAACTAACACAGGAAAGGAAAAAAAGAAATAGCAAGGTGATGGTGAAGGGAGATCCCAGGATGGCAGCTGTGCAATAGACCTCAAGACCAGCCAGGCTGGATTGGCACAAGTGGGTGGACAAATTGAAGAGGAATTAAGTTGAACTACACTAGGAGTTTGGAGAGAGGTGAAGTATGTGTGTGGGAAGTGGAGGCATGTAAAGGACTTAATACTCCTCTTTCACTGAATAACATGGAAAAATCAAGAAACAGCTGTTGTTGTTGTTAGTTAGCATTGAGTTGGTTCCAACTCATAGCGACCCTATGAACAACAGAACAAAACTCTTCCTGATCCTGTGCCATCATCACAATCATTGCTATTTGAGCCCATTTTTGTAGCCACTGTGTCAGTCCATCTCATTGAAGGTCTTCCTCTTTTTTGCTGACTCTCTACTTTACCAAGCATAATGTCCTTCTCCAGGGACTGGTCGCTTTTGACAAAATGTCCAAAATATGTGAAATGAAGTCGTGCCATCCTCACTTCTAAGAAGAATTCTAGTTATACTTCTTCCAAGATAGTTTTGTTCTTTCTTCTGGCAGTCCGTGGTATACATTCTTTGCCAACACCATAATTCAAAGGCGTCAATTCTTCTTTGGTCTTCCTTATTTGTTGTCCAGCTTTTGCATGCACATGAGGCAATTGAAAATACCATGGCTTGAGTCAGGCGCACCTTAGTCCTTAATGTGACATCTTTGCTCTTTAATACTTGAAAGAGGTCTTTTGCAGCATATTTGCCCAATGGTGTACATTGATTGATTTCTTGACTGCTGCTTCCATGGTTGTTGATCCAAGTAAAGTTATCAAACAATATCATTAATATTATATGGAAATAAAATTATGCTGAAGATAACTCAAAAATGGTTGCTGTAGTACATCAACAGGGAACTGTCAGAAATTCAAGTTGGGTTGAGAAGAGGATGTGGAACGAGGGATATCATTGCTGATGTCAGATTGATCTTGGCTAAAAGCAGAGAATACCAGAAAGATGTTTGCCTGTGTTTTATTGACTATGCAAAGGCATTCCACTGTATGGATCGTAACAAATTATGGGTAACATTGCAAAGAATAGGAATTCCAGAACACTTAATTGTGCTCATGTAGAACCTATACATAGATCAAGAGGTTGTTGTAGAGCAAAAAACAGCAGAGGATGCTGATAGCATCCAATCTCCTTCCAACTAATAAGTTCTTCTTTAGATACTGGTTGTTGATAATCAAAAAGGATTTCAAAAGCAGTATGCAACTTCCAATCAGACTCTTTCTTGAGTCTGTCAAGCACATGAGGTTTGGGTAAAGACAGAGCTGCCAGGGTTTGGGAGGAGGCCTGTTTTGCTTCTATGTCAGCAAGGTTGTCACTGTCAATCTCCGCAGTCTGAGGAACTCCTTTTGAATTTAAAGCCACTATAGAAAAAGCACCTGTTAGATATCCTGGATCCCCTTCATTCTGTAAAGAGCTCTCTTTGTTGTAGTGTTTCAGGTAATTTAAAAGCCAATTTAGTCAGCTCAATAAATGGAAATTGTTTCCCAGTCCAGCCTGTAACACTTGACTAAGTCAGACAATGGTAGATGTAGTCCATTTAAAAACATAAGAGTTAAAAGCAATTACAACTCCGGTTTCACCCATTTTTAAACCAGGGTGTCCACTAACTAACTTGGCTAACCAGTCCTAATAATTGTAAACAAACTTGTTTACAGTCTTTCCCTTGTTTATAGCTTGAGATCTTTGCCTCATCTATTTTCCTAGAAAAAACAAAAACCTTTGGGATGGCAACCAAAAGGAGTTTAGCTACTGCTTTTGTTTGATCTAATAATTCAATGCCTGAAGCACTGGATTTAATCATTAATGATTTCTCAGGTTTTTTTTCACTGTGCTTCTTCAGCCTATCTATGAGGTTTCCCAGGTCCTATTAACATATTAATCAATTGAAGCAAATTCATTGAAATTGAAACAAATCTGATAAATCAGGTTCATAAGTTTTTATCAAAATCCTTAATTCTTTAGTAAACTTTTGAGGATCTTTGAATGGATTTGGAAATTCTTTTACAGTAACATGAAGTTCAGCTTTTGACCATGGCGCAAAGGTAAATCATGGAGGTTTCTTAAACTCCTCTGTATACTTAATTTTAAAATGTATTTCCAGGAGTGCAATAGTAACAGATTTTTCTAACTATTTCTTGATAGACTTTTTAGGATAGAAGGGTAAATCAGAAAAACTATTTTCTGGAACATAGGCAGGTAGAAAAGGAGCTGCTGGAGTGGTAGGAGGACAGGAAAGAACTGTCTCTGATGGGGCAGAGGGGCTGGGTGTCAAGCTAAAACACTGCAATTCGTTATTCTGCTTAACTACTGTAATTTAGAAACAGTGTCTTGTAAAGAAGCAATTTTACTATCCTGTTTAATTTGAGATCCTTTCTTTTCTAATTTGATGCAGAGAAAAAACTAATTTAGACAGGTCGAAAGACCTCCAAAGTGGCCACTAATCTTCCAAACTATCCTTCATAAGGTCATGCCAACTAAACAGAAACAAGCAGGCAAATTGGCCATAGTGCTTGTTCAGGTAATGAGCAGGAGTCCCAGAAGGGAAATAAGAATTGCTCTTAGAACTAGCATTACCCATTTTCAAAGAAGGTTCCAGTCTGCTAGAAAAGTTTAGGATTCTCAGACTCAAAAAATCCTATCAAGGAATGCCTCTGGGTTTGGGTAGTTTATTCTGCTTTAAATCAATGTGTACCTTTTGCTGCATAAGAGTTTTCTTGTGGGTGGCAGACAGCCTAATGCTCTGGCCTGTCTCATGACCACCTTATCCTAGCACAGGAATATTTAACCACTGTGTAGCTGGCAAGCACCCTAATGGCTTTTAGAAGCTCGACTTGTGCCCGAGTCTTCAAGTGACTTATGGAGTCTGAGATTCCCCAGAACAGAACTTGAAAACTTCGGGACAGTCGCCTTTGGCAGCATCCTGGCAGAGGGAGCTCTAGGCTCGCAAATAAAAGTGAACTCAACCAAGTTGTTCGAACAGACAAAGATCACAGAAAAATTGAGAGTAACAAAAGAGAAAGTAAACCTCTTAATAAAGCTCAGAGAACTCTATGCAGAGAGAGTGGAGTTTGGATACAAGAGGAAGCTCACTTGAGGAGTCTCCCAAGGAAGTCCGGGGAAGCAGTGAGCTGAGAGGCTCCTGCTGGTATCAGGGCCTGAATTCCAGAGCCTCCTGGAGGTCACTCCAGCAGCTTCCTTTGGATCCCACTTCTGACACCAAGAATTGTTGCAGAACAAAAAACAGCAGAGTCTGGTTGAAGTTAAAAATAAAGAGCTTTCATTGAGAGATAAGGTGATTTGCAAATTGGGAATCACAAGGTCCAGAGGATTCTGAACTAAGTGATCCGAGGAGGAGACAGTCCAGGGAGTCTTTATAAGAAAATACAAGGAACTTCAGTAAGAAATTCAGTAATTGGTTGATTTTTAGGTAATGGTTACAAAACTGAGTGAGGATACATCTGATTGGTAGAGTCCCTTCCAGTGGAGTTCCAAGGAATCCTTTAGTTGGTGGTGTTTCCAATACACATAGTCACCAGGAGAGAGTTTAAGAGAATCTGGGAGAGATGAATTTTGATCATCACAGGCATCTTTAACTTGTGCTAAGTATCTCTGGGAATATGCCATCAAGGATTGGTAATATTTCAAGAGGTCAGTCTGAACTATACTTGGGTCAGTGTAGGCAGTATGTGGGAGAGCCATAGCTCTTCCAGTTACTATCTTATAAGGAGTAAGTTTGTGTGACCCAAAAGACATGGTCTTCAAATTCAGGAGGACTAAAGGGAGAACTTTAGTCCAAGACAAATCAAGTGACTTGCATAACTTAACCAACTGAGTTTTTAAGATGCCATTAATTCTTTTATTAGACCAGAGGATTGTATATGATAAGGACTATGCAGCCTCTGGCAGATAAGAAATAGTGTACATAACTCTTGAAAAATTTGACCAGTTAAATGGGTATCCTGATCACGGCAAAGGACTCTTGGGGATCCCCAGGTGGGAATAATAGTCTACAGAAGCTTCTTAGCCACAAGAGTGACTGTAGTCTGTTGACAAGGAAAAATTTCTACCCAATGGGAGAATCTGCAAATCATGGCCACAGCACATTTATTTTCATTGGCAGGAGGAAGTACAATTAAATTAATTTGTCATTTAAGCATAGGTCCAGAAGATGGAGGATATTGTCCAGGGAGAACCTTGAGAGGTTTACCTGAATTATATTGTGGACAAGCAGTGCAAAATGGAGTTTTAGCCTCGGATCTTAGCATAGCCACCATCTCACGTTGGGAGTCCTAAGCTAATTTGAGATGCTCTTACTCAAAGCAGTCTTTCAAACAAAACAAGGAGATACTGCATGGTTTAAGATAAGAAAAAGTGTGCATCAGGTTGTATCCTTTCACTATACTTATTCAATCTGTATGTTGAGTTTATAATCTGAAAAGCTGAACTATATGAAGAAGAACGTCACATCAGGATTGGAAGAAGACTTATTAATAATCTGCAGTATACAGATGACACAACCTTCCTTGCCGAAAGTGAAGATGATTTGAAGTATTTACTTAAGAAGAACAAAAACTATAGCCTTAAGTATGGATTACAACTCAACATAAAGAAAACAAAAATCCTCACAACTGGACCAATAAGCAACATCATGATACATGGAGAAAAGATTGAAATTGTTAAGAATTTCATTTTACTTGGATCCATAATCAATGCCCATGGAAGCAGCAGTCAAGAAAGCAGTGCTATTTTAACATACAGAGGCAAATACAGGAAAGAACAGCAAGAGAAATTGAAAGTGTTGGCCTCTGAGGAGGAGACCTGCGGTTGAAAGGAACATCAAGAGAGATGGCTGGTTTTTGTTGAGAGCTTTGGAAAACTGTCTGATCTTATATACATATATTTGATACATATATGTATATATAATTTAACTATATTTTTAATTTTAAATAAATGGATGCAACAATTTCCACCAAGGAATGAGCAACCCTGACAATGGTCTTAAGAGTCAGGTGACCAAAAGTAATTCAATTCAAAAAGCACTTATTAAGCATGTGCTGTATGCCAGATGTTATGGAGATAAAGGTAAATAGCATAACAGTTCTGCCCTCATGGGCCTCACAATCAAGGCCAAAAAAGGCACGCACATGAATACTGTGACGCAGAATGTGGTAAGAAATAATGCAAATAATCCTCTGGGGAGTATGGAGGAAGGAGTAGTGACATCAGAGTAGCTGGATTAGGGAAGGATACAAGGACACTTGCATGTGAATGCCATTGCCCAATACCCTGTGTGAATTGGTTTGTGTTCTAGTTTTTGTTCTTCCTTTTTACTTGGACAGAATGTAAATGATAGGAAACTTCTTAGCTCTAAAATCCATTCAAACAAAATAAACGAACAAGATCCTAAAAGTAAACATATTCAGAGAGGATCCTGGGCAAGAGCAGCATTTGTCTCTAGCTAGTGTCTCATGGAATAAATTGTCAATACAGGTAAGTTTAATAGAGTGGAATCAACCATCTATCTTTGGAAGCAAATGCTTAAGGGCCGTTCCTTGAAAACTCATCAATAATGATACTGCTACTACTAACAATAATCATGATGACTCATATTTACTATTTAATATGTGTCAGCATAGGGGGTACTTCAGTGATTCATCATGGCTACTCTAAGAGGTAGGTATTATTAATAAGTTCATTTTATAGATAAGGAAAACTGAGGCTAAAAGAAGTTAAGTGACCTGTATATTTTGAAACAGATACTTTTCTTCTATTTGTTTTGAATTATGTAGACATTTAGATCACTCATTTATAAATCTGCATGACATTCTTAAAAGATCACGACATTGTAATCCCACCTTATTTTATTCTACAAGGAGCTCAAATTGTTGAATTTTATTGAAGTTTTTCTGGAAGATTACCTACATATGATCTCAATTTTGTTTTTAAAAATTACACATATATATGGAAGAAAATATAACAAAATGTTAAGAGTGCCATATTTCATCAAATCTAAGCTGGTTTTAGCAGTATGAGGCACCACTGTTTTGTATACCACTAAGATATAAAATGGAGCCCTGGTGGTACAGTGGTTAAGAGCTCAGGCTGCTAACCGAAAGGTTGGCAGTTCGACTCCACCAGCCACTCCTTGGAAACCCTGTGGGGCAGTTCTACATTGTCCTATAGGGTCTCTATGAGTCAGAATCGACTCAACGGTAATGGGTTTGGTTTTAGGGTTTAAGATATAAAATATGCTGCCAGTTGCATCATGATGTGTCACCAATTATAAAACACATCCCCCTTTTAGAAATATTCAAAAGTGAAAAAACGTGCATCTTATAATGAATGAAATACACTGTCTATCAGGTAGTGGTGTTATACATTGCTTAAATTCCCTTCTTTATGATACATGCATGTTCCAAATTTTCAACAATTAACTTCTATTACTTTTATCCTCATAAAAAGTTAAATTTTTAAGTGGTGGAAATATTTAGAACATATCTCCACCAGAAATACAGATATTGTGCATCAGTAACTTACGCCATTCTTGTTTTTTTGAATTAAATTCAGGAAAAACTTTGTGACTGACATGTGTGAGATTAAACTCCCTAGAATGGACTGTCATTACACAGTTTAAAAGGAGAAAGAGGTTTCCCTGCAAAATATGGTAGAGAAAAGCCATATTTATTTTCATTCCTACCTCCGATCCTGAAATATAATGAAATGCACACAACAAGCTTAAACTTAGTAAGATAAAATTTCATTTGCATCAAAACTTAGAAATGGTTAAAATCCCAAAACACAATTTATGAATGGTAGCTGTCCACAAAATATAGTGAGGCTTGGACCAAATTGAAGGAAGACACTAATTGTCAATGCACACTTCTCTGGACTTTGAGTAGAGATTTCTCTCAAAGTAAATAAGAGAGCCTGATGGTCCTGTTCAATAATCCTTAACCTGGAAAAATAAAGGGTGAGGGTGTTGACGATCACATGAAAAGTAAAGGATGTGATTTTGGGGCATATACTGCTGACCAAAAGTAAACATTAAATCATCAATGACAAGACATTTGTGATAAGATGCTTTACTGCAAGTCACACAGACCTCCTACCTGGATGATCTGTTGTAGAAGGATGGGCCCAGGACAGAAGACACAGCAGCAGATTTGGTGAGAAGGAGTTCAGACATGACAAACCGGTTAATACAGATCACACACCTGGCTCACCCCAGACTGGTCTTCAGGAAAAAGTAGGCCAGGTTAGAATGGTTAATGTTCAAAGATGAATAAGCAGACGGCATCCAAAATGGGACTTTGACACATATGTTACAAAAATATAGGGATGAAAGAAACATAATTTATATTAAAGGGCTGATGAAAGCAAAGTTCAGAAAAAAAAAAAATCCTAGACATTGAAGAAAATTTCAGCCATATACTTCTTTATACTCTCCAAAAAAAGAGAGACAAGGGGATATTTTGAAAGAAATTTTGTTAATGAGATACAAGTGACTAAAGAGATGATAAGGCAATATTAGAAAGTAGAAAGGACACTACTAAAGCTCAGAAAAGAGATAAAGAAAAAATAACATGACTTTATTCACAGAAACCATATTAAAAACAGCAAAAAATAGAATAGATATAGCTAAAAACATTGCAACCTTTAAAAGTATCATGTGAATGACATGATATTCAGGCTTGAGGATGTTACAAAGGAAGATACGGAGAAGTTCAAAGAGATAAAAATGATCAGACAAGGAAGGTAAAAATGAATCAGATGATTAGTGTATCTTAGATGGTTAAGCATTCGGCTGCTAACCAAAAGGCCGGTGGTTTGGAGGTTTTTGTCTCCCAGAGCTGCTGGGTGGGTTCCAATGGCCAACCTTTTGGTTAGCAGCCTAGTGCTTAACTCTTATGCCACCAGGGCTCCTTTCCTAAAGATTGTTGTTGTTAGGTGCCATCGAGTCAGTTCGGACTCATAGCAACCCTACCTACTAAGGATTACAGTTTAGGAAACCCTATAGGGCAGTTCTACTCTGTCATACAGGGTTGCTATTAGTAGAAAATCACCTCAATGGTACACAACAACAACAGATATCAAACATATGCAAATAGAAAAATATTCAAAGGTGAAAGAAGAAAATTTTTCATAAATAAAGGAAGACAAAGAATTCCCAGGGTGGCATGGGAAGACCAGCCCTGTAGACATAGTGACAAAAAAAGCAGTTTACCTTTAAGTGTGATCTGGTTTCCAAGTTTCCTCATTGTCAGAGCAATGTTCTGAGACACAAAGTGTGATGCAAGAATTCTATACCTAGCTAAATTGTTGTCTTTGTATAAATGCCACAGAATAATATTCTCAAGCAAGCAATGACTCACAAAATAGAGCAGCCATGGACACTCCTCAGATTAAAAACCAAATACAAAACAACAACAACCAAAAAAAACTTCCTTCATGATAAAACTCAGCCTTCCAAGAGAGGAATCAAATAAGCAACTCAGAAAAAGAAAAACTGGGCTTTGAAAGAATCATCAAAAAACATAGAATCAATTTAAATGGGGGTCTCAGCCTGAACAATAATGGGATTATGATGGTAAACCGAATATAAATTTTAAAAACATTTACCATATAAAATTAAAATATATTTCATAAATATTTGACAGTGGAGGAAAGGAGAGGTGGAAAGAAATGTAGCTAGGGAAATTTTGTCATATTTCACAGTAGGGAATACTATATTGCATAGATACTGTCTAAAGTTTAAAAAAATCAAGAAATAGAACTTTTGTACACAATATTGAATTATAAAAAATTATAAATGTAATCACTAAGAACACTAACTACCATAAGGAAGAAATACAAATAAAAACAAAGTAGAAAAAACGCAATATAGCAGTAGGTAGGAAGCAAAAAATATATATATATGATGTGTAAGATGGTCTAACGTACCTGTTATAACAATAACTATAATAAAATAAAATTACTTTTTAAAAAGAAAAAGGATTTTTAGCTTGGATTTAAAACGAACAACGATAAAAATCAAACAAATAATCCATACTGCTAAAATATAAAAACCCTGGAAACAACTTACAGGTTATTAGTTGGAGGATAGTTAAATATATTTTGGCCCAGCTAAACCACAGAATACAGAAATTAAAAAGACTGATATTATAGCTAGCTAGACAGATATCATATTAATGTACATATAATATATATAAAATACTACACTAATATGTAGATATGGTGAAAATATTCTATTATCTAAAAAGAATAAGTCACAGAATAATTTATAACAGAATACAATTGTTAAATTATTAAAAGCTTAAAAAATGAGTAGTAAATTCAGGAGGGATACCAAGAAGCTGTTTGTATTAGTTCTATCTTGGGTAATGGGATCCATTTTATGTCTTTCTGATTGTTTGAATTTTAATCATATGAATATATTATTTTTAAAGTTAACTTTAAAAATAAAAATTACCTTTCCTTTAAAAAAATATTTTCAGCCTGTTTTGAGGAGTTTTGTCTTCCTTCTACTATAAAACATTACATATCATTTGTTAATTATAAAAGATGACTAAAAATACCATAATATATCATAAGTTAATTTTCTATTTTAAGTAGCCAAATTAATGGAAATTTGGTATGAATATAGCAGGTGCCCATCATTTTTTTTCTATTTGTCCACTAAAAAGAACAATCATAATTTTGAAGTCAAGTTGTATGTGGATGTAGGATATATTATACAATTTTCTTCTTTTTTTTTAATTTTTTATCGTGCATTAAGTGACAGTTTACAGAGCAAATTAGTTTCTCATTTGATAGTTTGTACATAAAGAGTTCCATGACATTGGTTTCATTCCCCACAATGTGTCAGCACTCTTCCCATTTCTATCCTATATTCCCTGTTTCCTTTCATCCTGACTTTCTACCCATTCCTGACTTCTCATCTTTGCTTTTGGGCAAATGTTGCCCTTTTGATCTCATATAATTGATTGTTTTAAAGAGCATGTTCCTCTCAGGTGTTATTGTTTATTTTATGGGCCTGTCTATGGTTTGGCTGAAAGGTGGTCTCTGGGAATAGCTTCAGTTCCAGTACAGAAGGGTATTTTAAGGCTATAGTGTTGGGGGTTCCTCCAGTCTCTGTCAGACCAGTAAGTCTGGTCTTTTTTGTGAATTTGATTTTTTGTTCTACAGTTTTTCTCCTGCTATGTCTGGGACCCTCTGTTGTGATCCTAGTCAGAGTGGTCAGTAGTGGTACCAGGCACCATCTAATTCTTCTGGCCTCAGGGTTGTGTAGGCTGTGGTTCATGTAGTCCATTAGTCTGTTGGACTAATTGCTTCCTTGAGTCTTAGGTTTTCTTCACTCTCCTTTGCTCCAGATGATAAGAGACCAATAGTCGTATCTTAAATGGCCACGTGCAAACTTTTAAGACCTCAAACATTACTCACCACAGTAGGAAGCAGAACTTGGTCTTTATGAACTATATTGTGCCAACTGACATAGATGTCTTCCGAGTCTATGGTCCTTCACCTTCAAGCCTAGGAACTTCAACCCATAAGGTGTTTGGTTATGTCTAAGAAGTTGCCCTGACTGTGGCCTTTGTGTGCTCTACTGCCTATAGTTGTATATAAGCAGCATCTACAGTTATGTATGTACAAATATCCACCACCAAACCTATATCTGCAGGTGGCTGTGTTCACTTACACCCTCCCACACCTCTTGGCATACTGATCTACCTATGTACCCATTTATAAATTAGCGTTTGTTAATACTATTGTTACAGGATTGTCTATGCTATAGTCATTACCATTGTTACCCTTTTTTCTTGAGTTCCTCTCAGTGTTCATTTTAAAAATCATTTAAATAATTCTCCAAAAGTAACAAAAATTCTATTTTCACATCTTACACAAAAAAGAATTTTCAAACAATACAGGAAAATAAAAAGACCAAAGATAAAACACTATCAACTAGGAATATTAAGGAGATTATAGGTGATTTTCTTTCCTTTAATCTTTCTATACTAAAAAATTCTGCAATTAACATGTACTACTTTTGAAATGGGAATAAAAATATTCCAAAAAAAAGGCAAAAACCAAGTGTTGGTACAGGAATTTAATTAAAAAAAATACTTTTCTGTACTGCAGAGCTATCTTCTACCACCTTTTTGACTCTACCTCCCTTCCTCCCTCCCTTTAAACCTTCTAAATGCAAACACTTATTGAACCTCCAGTAAGTATTAGATGTTATGTAGGAGTTTATATTTCAATGGTGGAGACAGATGTAGCTACAAATAACGGTAATCCAATTTAATGTATGCTATAGTAGAATTTTTATAACAGGAACTGCCAGAAATTCAAGCCAGATTCAAAAGAGGATGTGGAATGAGAGGTATCATTGCTGATGTCAGATGGATACTGGCTGAAAGCAGAGAATACCAGAAAAATGTTTACCTGTGTTTTATTGACTATGCAAAGGCATTCAACTATGTGGATCATAAAAAATTATGGATAACAATGCGAAGAATGGGAACTCCAGAACACTTAATTGTTCTCATGTGGAACCTATACATAGACCAAGAGGCAGTCATTCAAACAGAACAAGGGGATACTGCGTGCTTTAAAATCAGGAAAGGTGTGCATCAGGGTTGTATCCTTTCACCATACTTATTCAGTCTCTATGCTGAGCAAATAATCAGAGAAGCTGGGCTATATGAAGAAGAACACGGCATCAGGATTGGAGGAAGACTCATTAACAACCTATGATATGCAGATGACACAACCTTACTTGCTGAAAGTGAAGAAGACATGAAGCACTTATTGATGAAGATCAAAGACTACAGCCTTCAATATGAATTACACTGTAACATAAAGAAAATGAAGATCCTCACAACTGGACCAGTAAGCAACATCATGATAAATGGAGAAGAGAATGAAGTTGTCAAGGATTTCATTTTACTTGGATCTATAATCAACGCCCATGGAAGCAGTGGTCAAGAAATGAAAAGACGTGGACTCGGGCAGACATGGCTGTGGCAGCACGCTTGTCCGTTTTCCCACTTGTGTCCTTTTGAATATATGCCAAATAAAGCTTTCTTTTTTACTTTACTAAACTTTGTGATATTTTCCCCCTACAACAGTTAATGGCGCTGTGAGCACGATCTGAAGCTACGAATCCAGTCAACTTCAAAGAGACCTGGACTGCGGAGCAGAAGTCGGTAAAGAAAGGTCCTATCTTCTGGACCCATGTGTTCCCACTCCACGTCCCTTCGACACTGACGGGGTGAGTGCTCTTAGAAAACGAACCTTTGCTTATTCTTTGTTGTTCTGTTTCTCATGTTTTCTTAAGTTTTGTTTCACATATTTGTTTGTAAACCGGTTGATTGATTAAGGAGAATCTTTCTTAGATTTTTGCTTGATCGTTTGGTTAAGAGAGAAATTTAGTAACTCTTTAAGTGAACTGCAGTTTAGGCCTGGATTCGGGCATTTGAAGAGGTAATTCTATTTTCAAAGAGCTGTGAGTCACTATAAGCTGCAAAATTCGGACCTTTTTGTGGCTCAGAGAAAACCTGGAAAATAGTGCTCAGTTTTGCCAAATTTGCAGGGAGAGGTGCAGCTCCTGACCTGCGTTATGATATTTAAAGGAGAAGTGGTAGTTCTGTACCTGTTTTTTCCATTGAATCGAGTCGATCTTACCAAAAATCGCTATATACACTTTTAGAAACTAGGATCCCCATATCCTTGTTTTGTGTGGTATTATCTGGTGAGTTTATGTGGTCTTTCTATCTCCTTTTGTTCTAAGAGCTTGCTTCTGGTCTACAGCATTGTGTCTAAGTTTGTCTTGTATTAGATTGGTGGCTATATCTAAGAATTGCTGTTTTTTGTAAGGCTAGTCATAGAACCTCAGTTCCTTATTCATCCAGAAAAAACTGCGTCTTGTGTCTGTCTTATGATTTAGATTTTTAATAGCTACCTGGAGAAACTTTGATATACATTGGTCTATTTGAAAAGTACGCTAAGATCTTTATGTTTTATACTATGTCAATCTTAAAAGCGAAACCTTTCTAAGTAACTTAAGCTAGATATGAAATGTGTTTTATTGAAGGAAAAAGGATAGTTTTGTCTTAAAGTAAAAGTAGTGATTCCAGAACAGTAAAAAAGTAAGAAATTAGATGTCTTTTGTCTTTCAAAATGCCTCCATCAATTTAAACATATGTAAATTTCTTCCATGAGTCAAGAGAGTGGACCTCCCCACTTCCCAGTCTCCAAGGTCCTGTAGCTCCAGGTACGCTTTTGAAAGACCCCTTTCCAGCTAGGTGGAGACTCTTTGAAGACTCAAGATAAGAAAAATTGCTGCTTTGCTATAGTTATCAGAAATTGGGTAGATCCTAATCATAGAACTGTAAACAAGTTCTCTCTATTATAGGGGAACTTTAAGAAGTAAAAAAAATAGGAATCACAATGACACACACTTGAAGTGACCTGGAAAAATGTTTCCAGCAGTAGCCAAACACTTAAGGTTATATCCATATCAATGAATTGGTCAACTGAGCAGAGACTTTGTGATTTTCAAAGCCAGTTGATAAAATCTTTAAGGGCTAAAATTAGATTGGGGAAAATATGAGAAGTAGTAAAAGTTGAACGAAATCTTAGAATGTTTAAATAGACTTTTCTTTCAACAACAGTTATGTTTTAATGGTATACAGGCTTAAGATAACTCCAAAGGTATTTTAGGTAGCTTATTGATGTTATTAAGTTAATAGATATTTGT
>NW_004444142.1:4189735-4191595 GCF_000243295.1 Trichechus manatus latirostris
TTATCTTCAATCTCACTAATTCTGACTTCCATTGCTTCAATTCTGGTCTTATGACTTTCTATTGAGTTGTCTAATTTGGAAATTTTATGGTTAATCTTCTGGATTTCTGATTGCTGTCTCTCTATGGACTCTTGTAGCCTGTTAAATTTGTTATTATGCTCTTCTCTAATCTTTTTAATTTCTTCTATTACATGGTCTGAGTTTTGCTTAATTTCCTTCCTAATTTCTTGAAGAGTTCTGTATATTAATCTTTTGTATTCTGCCTCCAGTAATCCCAAGAAATTTTCCTCTTCTGGAAAATTTCCAGATTCTTTATTTTGGGAGCTTGCTCAAACCATCATGGATTGCCTCTTTATGTGATTTGATATTGACTGTTGTGTCTGAGCCATCAATAATTTGTTATATTTAATTTTTTTATTTTTGCTTACTGTGTCCTAGCTTCTTGTTTTGTTTTGATATGCCCATATAGGCTGATCATATGAGCTAGTTTGATTATTGGCACTTTTGAAGCTGTAATGTTCTGTCACCAGGTGGTTAGATCTGTTAGTAGGTATGTGAGCTCAGGAGTTCTCCCACTCCTCCTGTATGGATTCAACTCAGGTGCCCAGATAGATAGCCACCAATTGTGTGTTGTAGGCTCTTACTTATAGTCCTTAGCAGGCATGGGTGATTGGTGTAGGCACAGGCATCTGGCTGCAGCAGGGGGACACACTTTGAACAAGGCAGGGGCTGATGGCCACCCCTGAGTGTCCAGGAGGAAGGCATGTCCCTGTTCCCTAGAGCATGTAGCTGGGGGCGGTTTTGCAGCCAGACTATAAGCACCTAATGCTGTTGGATGTAAGGACTGGGGGGCACCTCTTATTCATGGGCCGCTATTGCAGGTGGCTAGGTGGCATGGGTGGAGCCTCCAGACCTCAGGCACCTGATGTGGGTAGGTGAAGACCCTGCTTAATGGTCACAACAGTGTCAAATGTCAAGAACCTGCCACTTCACAGCTGAAACAGTTGAAGTTAGAGTGCCGGTATATACCCTGTTGTACCACAGTAATGAGGGCCTACACTGTTGAGATGGGCCCACAAAAGTCTATCCGGGGGAAAGGCACTCAAAGTCCGTGGATCCCTTATGCCTGTGCCTAGGCAAAGGAGCTGTGCCTACCCTGGGTTCCTGGCTTAGGGGAGCCGGCAGTATTTTTCTTCTGTTAATTTGTTCACTCTCCAAGGCAGGGAAAATGGCTCCATGTGTGTGACAGATCCTACTTCCAGCCCAGGGGACTCAGCAATTGCTGAAGCTGGTCCGGGACCCAGTGCAGAGCAGGGAGCGGGGAGATAAATGGGAGAGAGATTTTTCCCTAAGGGGGGTGTTTTTGATCCGCACAGTAAGCCATGTGCAAGTACTTATCTTTTGCTGATGAGGGCTGCTTCTCACTGGTTCTGGGTGGCCATGTAGACTCTTCGGCACTGGGTCTCTCCCAGTGTGGAAAATGCATCTCCCAAGCACTGCTGCTTGCCTGCCTCACCGTTCACCCACGAGCTGCTCAGGCCTGAAGGGCTCAGGCTCTCACTGGGCCAGGTCTGGCAACTCCTTGCTGCTTCTGAACCATCTCCCCCTCCCCCTGCCACTCAGTCCAGTTCCTCAACTCTGCCTTTGATGTTCAGGGCCCCTAGATTGCCATATATAATTGAATCACTTGTTTTTTTGGGTCTTTGTAGTAAGAGGTTCCACTGGAAGCATCTGACTACTCTGTCCCCTTGGCCTCGCCTCTATTTCTGGCTTTTTAAGGAAGCAGCAAATCAATTTCCAAAGTGGTTGTACCATTTTACATTCCCACCAATAGTGTGTAAGTGTTCCAATCTCTCCACA
>NW_004444142.1:4192569-4266900 GCF_000243295.1 Trichechus manatus latirostris
CCTTCATATTCTTTGCCCATTTTTTAATTGGGTTATTTGTCTTTTTGTTGTTGAGGTTTTGCAGTATCTTGTAGATTTTAGAGATTAGATGCTGATCAGATTTGTCATAGCCAAAAATGTTTTTCCCAGTCTGTAGGTTGTCTTTTTACTCTTTTGTGAAGTCTTTTGGTGAGCATAAGTGTTTCATTTTTAGGAGCTCACAGTTATCTAGTTTCTCTTCTGGTGTTTGTACATTGTTACTTATGGTTCATATTCTCTTTATGCCATGTATTAGGGCTCTTAGTGTTGCCCTATTTTTTCTTCCATGATCTTTATCGTTTTTGATTTTATATTTAGGTCTTTGATCCATTTTGAGTTAGTTTTTGTGCATGGTGTGAGGTATGGGTCTTGTTTCAGTTTTTGCAGATACTATCCAGTTATGCCAGAACCATTTGTTAAAGAGATGAGTCAGTCTCTTTCGAGATATGTAAAGATTAAACAAGCAAGAAAGTAAGCAAAGATGGGGGAAGAGAGATGTCAAGCCACATGAAGATTGCCCAGGAGCAGAAGCTCAGAAGACACAAAGACCTTCCTCCAGAGGTGACAGAGAGAGAAAGCTTTCCCCGGGAACTGGCACCCTGAATTTTGTCTTTTAGACTCCTAAACTGCGAGAAAATAAATTTGTTTGTTAAAGCCATCCACTTGTGGTGTTTCTGTTATAGCAGTACTAGATAACTAAGACAGTCTATTTCTCATTGATACTTCAGGTCCAATGCAGCTCAGCAAGACAGTTGTGACCATTGTAGCTATTCAGGAACCTGGGATGATAGATGCTTCATGCTCATAGGATGCCCCCTTTCACTGTATGATTTCATAATTTCCATGGTTGAACAAAAGAAGAGAGAAAATGAGAAGGTAGAGAACAGAGAAGGTGCAACCACATGGAAAGGACACATGTCTCCTCTGCTCATTGGCCAATGCAAAGGTACATGGTCACGTTTAACGTTAAGGGGCAAAAAAGTTCAATCAATTTGTTTGTTTGGAAGTAGGGGAGAACCAGAAACTGGTGGGCAGCACTCATGTTGGCATTCCACCCTATCTAGAATCAGTGCCTCTTCTCTTCTCTTAGTGTTAGGTTGGAGAGAACCTAATGAAGGGCAGCCCTCTTCACCATCTGAACTTAGAACCACTTGACAGATAAGACGAAGAATTAAAAGATAATACTGGAGATCAAAACACTAGCTTTGGTACTGAATGCTGAGGTGGAGGATATGGCCAAATGAGTGGGAACAAAGAGCTTCCTAATATTCAATGCCACAGTTAGATTGGCATCTTTCAGAGTGGGCTGTCAGAGAGACGCTGACAGCCAGAAGGAAGGAAAATGAGACAGCTGAGACATGTATGCTGAGGTCCTGCTCCCAGTCTCATCCATAGAATAAGTCATCACACCTCACCACAGAAGGGGGTAAAAGGAGTCCTGGAATGTTTAGTGTTGCTGTCACCACAGGAGAATGCAAGTTACATAAGGGCAGGGGGCATCTCTGCTGTGTTCTTAGTTTTGTTCTCAGTTCCTGGCACACGGGGCACACAGAAGAGGAGTCAATATTTATTAATCGAATGAATGAATGCGTGAGATAACTGCTAATGTCTGAGTCAGATTTGCCAGATATCGAAATGGGACTGAAAATGACTTAAAAAGCATTGTGCCTGAAATTAATTAATCATATAAGTGAATTAGTAATATTAAAATATTGTTATTTAATATTATAATACTCTTATTACCCTCTTTATCTTAGCAGTGATTTGAATTATATAATATAAATTGATATTGATATGATATAGGATTATATAATTGCATATATTTGTAAATATACAATTTATGCTCTAATATAGTATTATATAATGTATTTATATTATATAGCATTAATTGTATTTTATAATATAATATGATATTGATATAAATTCAATATTATTGTTGTTATTATTATTTAATATAAAAGCTATATGCTAGCCTGAAAAAATCCTAGGTTCCTCTACAGACCACTGAGCAGAAACTAAAATCTCCGCTAAACAGATCTTGGGTTCCATTAGTTTTTTTTTTCCTGATGAGTTAGGTGAGTGCATATCTTCCTTTCCTTGGTCTTAATTACATTCTAATAGCATCTACCTTAAGTGAAAGTTCAGGAACAAGTGGAAAAGAAAGTTTAAAGGGTTAAATAGATGCTCAGCTTGAAAAATAAAAGGCAAGAAAATGGTGCAAACGCCATCAAGTTGAAAGGAAACTCGGGCTTCTGATGCCACCAGAAATATTTAGCATATTTACAAACGATGAGGGAAATAGGGAAAAAGAATTTAAGCTTAAAGGGCTGTAAATGCAATCCCACCTAACACAAAAATGTAACAAAGCACCAATCATAGACAAAATAGAAACTGAAGACTGAAAATGATCCCGTGTCGGGTTCCAAACCCAATGTTACTATCAGAGAGGGATTTGAATAACAGAACTTTACTTGCTAACTAGAGTTTTTCCTGAGATCACAAGGGCGTTGAAGCCATACTAAGGCTGAATCAATTTATTCACTAACCCAATTAATATCAGTTAAGCATGGGCCAGTTAGTTCCAACGATGAGTCTAAGCTCTTAATGAAGTTAGGGCCATGAGCTCAAGAGGGACCAGTTCAGTTTTATCTATTGGAAGTTGTGCTGAACCTCAGTTACCGCTGTTATAAATGTATCTGGATATGGGAGAAATGGAGTGGAGGTGGCAGGGGGTGAGGAGAAGGCAGGGCAGAATTTTTTTTTTTTAAAAAACTATATACATTGCACATAGCTTATAAAATCCATTATTATACAGGAAAAAGAATTCAAAGCACCTGTGTTGTGAATATGTCGATTACCTCATCTTTATTAAAAAGGACATTATTATTTGCTAAGCAACAGGAGGTTACTCAACCGTATATTCCACATACATGCAAACATCAATATAGAAGTCATCGGTTATTCCCTATTCAAGCAAGATAGGTTTTGGTATTGTCCAGGTAAACACTGTAGGGCTTGGAAGTGACCTCTGTAACATGATTAATGCATTTGGAAATTGATCATTTGGAGACGCTTAGGGGAAGAGGATGCTCTTTCCAAAGTTTGGATAAATGGTCTCCATTTAAACATAAAGCACTGAGACCTTCAAACAGATAATGGATCAAGAATACACATTGATAGGTATTATAAACGTTGTATAAAAACATTAGATCATAGAAAATTTAAGTTTCAGTGAGAACACGTGGGTCAATTCTGAGTTCAGAAGAGGCACAGCTAATGAATCCTTAGATGTGTTCAAAAGAAGTAATAGACCAATAATCATGTGTTGTGTATATAAATGTACATATAAACATATACGTAACTACCTAAATGTGTGTGTGTGTGAATTTAGATCGAGTGAATATCCGTGGCTAAATAACATTGTATATATTATATGTACTATATTTTCATTTATTCTTTTGTTAAAGGAATAATTGCTGAGGCTAATAATTCTCTGTTTTAGGACCGTTGAAATGACCTGTGAGATTTTGCCCACCTCAGCAATTTTTATAGACTTTCAAACATTGAGAACTTACCATGTACAAGGTCATTGACATTTATTTTTGATTATTTAATTCCCACAATTATTGTGTGAGCTGGGAACTATTATAGTCCCTATATTACACATGAGGAAACCAAAGCTGGAAGAGGGTCAGTGATGTGCTGAAGGCCTCACAGGTAATGGAAAGGCTAGGATTCCAACAGATTTGTGTCAGATTCCAAAACCCATCTTTCAATTCTATGTCATACGGCCTCTTTTCTACCGCTTATCAAAACCAACAGAGTGTAAAATGTATCCATGTGTAAGGGTTGTAAATTCCCAAAATTCAAAAACGTCTGTGAATTTTAAAACAAGCAAAAAGAAAACCCTTCATTTGCATAAGTGGTAATCAAGGCAGATGAAAGTACTTAAACAAATAAGCAATTAGATTTGACAATAAAAAGCTGGATAGAAATACAAGTGTGATCTTACTGCTTAAGTTAATATTACTAAGGCTAATAGCTGACTTTCTGTCTTCAGCCAAAATATGAACTCAGTTTGCTGAATTATGCATTACTTGGGCTAAATCTGATTGTGAAATCTCTGAAGAATTTACTCAAATCCTGTTTTTCCAGTTAGAGCTTTTGCTTGCCTCAGGGAAAATTTGGTAGTGAGGAGCAGTTCATTGAAAAACAGTAAATGAGAAAGAGGTTCCTCCAACCCACGTCACTAGGGAATATTTGGGAATGTATGGACATGCTATCATAAAGAAAAAGGCAACAACAGTGACAATAGTTGGTATTTCTTGAATGCTTACAACGTGTTAGGCTCTGTTTGAAGGGCTTTACGTATATTAACTTGCTCAGTCCTTACAAAACAAAGGCAAGAATAAACCTAATAAGAAACCTGGACTTTATGGTACTTCTTTTTCCAGAGAGAGACTCGGCTTAATGGGAAAAAAAAAAAAAGTCAATATATCTATCAGATACATGAGTTGTCAATAATTTACTATGTGGAATCATTCTAGAGTTATTTTAAATACAAAAATTTTCCAACATTTTTAAGGGTGATAGGATTTATGAAACACCAATTTAGACAGAACCTTTCAAAATATCATTTTTGAGTAAAAATATATATATATATACTTCTTGTGCTTCTCACATTTGTTTGTTAACTCCACTAGATATCTGAAGATGCTTGGCTGAACCTTGGAAGAGGTAAGGTTAACTAGTAAGAAGATTCCTTTCTTTTTGGAGATGTTATTAAAGTCATTTACTATATCAGTACTAAATGGGTGACTCAGCATTCTCCTGAAAGACTCATTTCCACTTCCATTGGTCCCATTTACTTTCCTTTGGCCACAAAACTTGTCATCACAAGCATTGAAATATTTAACGTATATTCTGCTTCTGGTTGCCTTGTCAAGATTAGAATCAGAATATTACTCCTTTAATAAAAGAATAAATGAAAATATAACACATATAATACATATATTGTTCTTTAGTCAGGGATATTCACTTGGATCTAAGTTCACGCACACACACATTTAGGTAGTTATGTATACATTTATATGTACACTTACATACACAACACATTATCATTGATCTGTAACTTCTTTTGAACACATTTAAGAATACTACATAGTCTACCTCTCTCTTGGCCCTGTCCCGTTGCCGGCAAATCGATTCCCACTCATAGTGACGCAATAGGACAGGTAAGAACTGCCCCATGGGGTTTCTGAGGAGCCACTGGTGGGTTTGAACTGCTGACCTTTTGCTGATCCTGTGCCACCAGGGAGATTAAACAAAGAAAGAAAACTAGAGAGAGATAAGGTGACTTTTTTTGAATAGAGCTTTTTACTAATTTTTTTTCTCCACATTGATTGCATTGTCTACTTGTTTTAGTAATGTTTAGTTTTGGCTATTGTCTCAGAATCATGCTGGTAAGTAGGTAAAGTAGAGAGCAAGTGTTCTGGTTGGAGTCCTTGGGTAGTACAAATGGTTGATGTGCTTGACTGCTAACTGAAAGGTTGGCGGTCCGAATCTACTGAGAGGTGCCTCGGAAGAAAGGTCTGGCAATCTGCGTCCAAAAAAAATCAGCCATTGGAAATCCTGTGGAGCACAGTTCTATTCTGACACGCATAGGGTCACCATGACTCAGAATCTACTCGACTCAATGGCAACCGATTACTAGTTAAGTGTGATGATAGACTGGATTCTTGGCTAAAACCAAAAAACAAACTGGTTGCCATTGAGCAGATTCCAACTCATGGCAACTCCATGTGTGTCAGAGTAGAACTGTGCTCCACAGGGTTTTCAATGGCTGAATTTTTTGGAAGTAGATCACCAAGCCTTTCTTCCGAGGCACCTCTGGGTAGACTCGAACTGCCAATTTTTCAGTTAGCAGCTGAACACTTAACTGTTTATGTCACCTAGGGACGCTCGGATTCTTGGCTATATGTCAGTAAAATTTGTAATCTGATCCCTCTTTGCTCTATCTCTTTTTTAATAATGTAGTTATTCTTTCAGAAAGAATAATTTGGTCATCAAAGTTCATACTCAGAATATCAGGGTCTATTAGCTGACATCTAGCTAGTATTCACAAGAATTCTTGACCTTTCTCCTTTTGCTCAGTAATTCACTGAGTACGAAGTAACGAATATATTGCAGGTCACACCCTATAAGATTTAATGACTTAATTATTGTCATGCTGCTTATAATATCTATTTAATAATTCTCCAGAGTGGCATTGGGCTATCTCACCAAATCACCAGAGATGGAAACATGCTTGACTGACAATTTTTCATCAGGGAACATCCAGGGCAATTTGTTTCAATAATTAATTACATTTACCTGCCTTATGCCAAATACAACGCTCGGTCATGTAGGAAACACAAGGAAGTAAAGGATGTGGTCTTTGCCTTTAAGGAGTTTCTGTGGTACTATGATTCAGGGTGGGTGTTGGCATGGGTACATCTAGCAGCAAGATAAAGAGAGATGGGAAATGAAAGCTGCTGACCTGAGATGAGGAAAGGTGAGCTAGATCCAGTTGAACACCAACACTTGTTTTACTGAGTTCCTACTTTGTGCCAGGCACTATTCTAAGCCCTTCACTTGTATTGCTTTACTCTTTTAGTCTTTATAATAATCCAATGAGGTAGACCTGGTATTGTCCTTATTTTGCAGACGAGGAAAGCTAGACAGAGATGTCAGTTGATTTGCTTAAGGCCAACCAGCCTGTAAAGAGAAGGAAACAAATTTCAAATCCAGGCAATACGACTCCAGAATCCAAATGTTAAATCATGACACCACATTTGTATGAAGACTGTGACTTGAACAACTGATCTGTGACAAACATGATTATTGAATTGACCTATAGACACAAATATCTTAAAGGAACCTCAAGAAACTATTTTGTTTCCTTAAATGCCAGCATGGATTGCAGACATATTGCCATTTTCTTTACACTTCTAGATGCTTTTAAGAGCTCTATTCACCTTAGTGCAGGAAAATTTAGGAAACTATGTGCTTTAAAGGAGAAAATCAGTATCCTGTTTATTAAAAATATTTTTAAAAGATTACCTAGTCATTATACAAAAAAGATTCTAAATGACTTTGCTCCCTGTTGTCCTCTGGCCAAGGAGATTAACTATTCAGAGCATCACACTTCTACTTAGACTTCAGGGTAAAGGTGACATTTTTTGTGATATTTAGAGAAGAGTGAGTATATGCAGTGGGCTGGGAGGAAAATATTAGGTAAAGGGCAGAATGAGAGGTGGGAAGTCATAGGGGAAATATCAGTTGTAGTCTTGCTACTTGTTGAGACAAGTGTGTAAGACTGTCATTCAATGCTTTCATTCATTCCCTTTCCTAATAACTTCATGCTTATGCACCACCAGGGCCCTTATGATGGTTAGGAGAGGCATAATCTGATCTGCCAGGTAGATAAGCAATCTTCCGGCACCTCATTCTCGATCCTCCCAAGAAACGTGAAAGGAACCACTGTAATGAAATCTATCTCTTCTAAAGATTATAGTTACCTTAGTCTTTAGGTCCAATGATATCAAAGCTGCTGATTGTTGAGATAATTTTCTAAGATACACAATTACTGTCGTATTCATTCAGGAGGCACCAGGTTGTTGAACAAGGTTGTCTGGTTTCCAAAACTACAAGTCAGTGAAAAGTTTCAAGGACGTTACTGGAATTTCAAATGGTTTTTCCTTGAAATCTATCACAGTACCTTGTCTATAAATGCATATCACTCCATACTTTGAGAGAGCTGCTCTTATGTAGATCATAGGCAGTGATTCCAGGACAATGTGCAGGACACATTGCTCTTTTGATCATATTGAAAGGTCTAAGTCCTACAAATTAGGCATACTTTCATGACAGTGCAACACCCTGGCCAAAATTCAAGGTAGGAATTGCTTAAGAGTAACTAATAAATATTTCCCAATGCCTTTGGTCTGTTGTTGTTAAAACGATTATCTTTATCTCATATAGGCATGGCAACACAACATGCCATCTGTCAGCAGGGAACTCCAGATGTGGTAAGAAGTGGTTGAATTTGGACTATAACTTTTCATGGTCATTCTACCAAAGAACTGACACCATCATTGGATTTAGCCACCACGATCTTTCCAAATAGGCTGTGCATTCACACTGTCCTTTGACAAGCAGCCTCGTGCACTGACACCATTCCTAATGCCAGAAGAAGATAATTCCTGGAGGCTAGGTTTACCTAAGACTGTAGGACTGATCGCTTAGGCTGAATTGGCCAGGCACTGAAATAACTCATCAACCCATCAAAATGATAAATAAATTAATTAATTATACCATGGTTTGAATTAATTGATTATGGTTCAGAAATGGGCTGAGAAATAGTTTGGCACAGTGAGGCAAAGGGGTGTAGGAGAATCCACACTGAATGCAACAAAGAGAAGCCTGGTTCTGACAAGCCAGATAAAACAGTGAAGTCACTTCACTGCTCTGAGACCCAGTTTCCTTACTTGTTAAGTATTGAAATTATTACGGGATGATTTAGATCTGATTAGGCACATTTCCTGGAAAACTCCTAGTGATAAGTTGCTTATCTGGAGCTGGCTTAACCTCTTTCATATTAGCTGTGGTGGTCAAGAGGACGCAGTAATTCTTCCCTTAGGCTCTTCCTACCTCACCCTTCTCCCCACACAAAACATAAATAATAAGTGTATAACAAGCTATCTGAAAGCAAGGCCCACACTTTAGTTATAATTATGAATCCCATGCCTCACAAAGTAAATAGTTATTCAATAAATTTTAGTTGGATGAAATTATTTTTTGTTCAAAGGGAAAATGTCTTTGGGAGCCTTACAATTATCTGTTAATTCAATTCCAAATCAAGTCCCTTTGGGTCCTGTTAAAGAGGATCTCCCTTAATTCTACTTCACTCATACAGTATTTTCACCAAAAGAACCTCTTCCTTACTACTGTTACGAAGAATCCTTGTGCCCCTCCAGACTGCCTGGTATCCCATCCACTCAGGTTGTTCAGCTCAAGTTCAACAAGTCTTCCTCTTTCTGTGATAGGTAGAACTGCCTCATCTCTACTACATTTTTATCACCAAGGCTAATCTTGTTTAGTGTTGTTGGAAAGTAACCTAGTTCTTTCTATGTACTACTCCAAAATGGAGCATTGATAAGGACTTTGGGTTCTCTTTGCAGGCACTCACAGGCCTGTTGTGATAATTGAATAGGGTTATGTATGTAAACCTTCCAGCTCCATACCTGACAAATGGTGGGTCTTAAACACATGCTACTTCTTTTTTTAACCTGTAGGAAAAACACACACAGACACACACACACACACACACACACACACATAAAAGCTAAATTTTATTGAAAATATACCCTTTGTCAGAGTTTTGATTCCCGAGTTATTTATTTATTGGCTTATTTTGTACTGGGGAGGCAGCTCCAGTTTCCTGAAGGGGTAACTTTGAATTTCAGTGGTTAATCATTCTCCTTGACTCCTTTTGATTAGTATTGGGACTGTTTAATTAGAAATTTCAGCCAGATTCCAACCGGAAGCTTTTTTTGGGCTGCATTCTCTCTCCTCCATCAACCTGACAGTTGAAATTCAATAAGCTATTTGTCACTTCCTGGTGTCATCACCGGTCCATAATGTAAGCCAGCTGTAAGACAGCTGCCACATTCCACCCCAGGAAGATCCGCTATGAGTGAAGCACCCCAATATGAAGGTCTTTCAGCTGCATGTTGAGTCTCTTAGGAAAAGGTTCCTAATTTGTTGAGTTTGTGTTACTCCCCAGGCTTGGCTTACATGCACAAACCAGTTTCAAAGAAAACAGAGATTGGATTCAGTTTATTCCTCTTAAGTGACTGAGCAAAACTTTTTATTAGTTTTCCTTTCCCAATATGACCAGTTTTAGTTCCTCTTCAAATTATTGTGTCTAAATAGACAGGGACTTGGAATGAGATCACCAAGTTAACATTCCATCAGGAATCTTTTTTGACTGCAAGGAACAGAAGGAGGAGAGAGTGCGGTAAGGATGAAGGAGGTAGGGAATTAAGAGTGAAAACATCCCAAAAAGAGCAAACACTGGTGCCCCACATCAGAACACACTTCCACCTGCAGCTGCCTGGAACCAAGCACTGACATTATTTAATTTGGGAATATTTAGTGAGGTCCATTTGCGTTTCCAGTATGGCTTGCCTTGTGTCCTTTCCCATGGCAAGTTTGTTCCTGGACTTCTTAAAAGGCCTTTCCAGAGACATGAACTAAAAAGCAGGTTTTGCAGGTTTCTTTACAGGGATGTCCATTCTGGACTATTCTTCTACTGGTATTAATTCACTGAGGATGGGTGGAAATTTCCTCCTTCTTTTTCGTTTGTATTTCTTTTGGGCCAGTCCTCAACTTAAACTTAATGTTATTATACAAAGGGATGGAAACATTGACTTGAAGAGAAACCAAACAGGATTTAGTTAAAGTTGGTAGTTAAAAGAAACTGCTCATGATTTCTTCTGTGTTCCAGTTTTCTTTATTCTGTGCAACTATATAGCGACCTATCCTGAACTACAGAATGATCCCAAGTTCCAATTAAACTGACAGAATGACATGCAATAATCATTCACTTAAATAGGACTTTGACTCACTTCATATGAGTAATAAATTTTTCTAGCGTATGAAAGTAGTTGTAAGGAAGTTGTATCACCCAATCGGCACAGTTAGGGAAAGTATTATAGCTAATGGATACAGCGACTAAATAGTATCACAAGCTTTTTGAATTAATGATACAACCACAGAGCTCATATTCAAAATCCCTTGGTTATAAGAGAATTTAAGACCAAATGATTTATACATTTGTGTCATGGAAAGCAACCATTTGCTCTATTTCCTTTTCTGCAAGCAGGCTCATTCTCTCCAAGTTAAATAGGGCAGAGCTGAGGAGGAGCACTCCATGGATTCCACAACCATGTCTTCTTTGCACCAAAAATCCTATTAGTTGGTCAAAAAAAAATGTGTTCTTTCTCACCAAATTGAATCTTCCAGCCAACCAGTTCATTGACGAGAAGCTTACCTCAAAGGTTTGATTTCCAAACATTCTGAAAATATTTCATCCAAAGTGCTTTCAAAGCACTCTCTGTGGGATTAGGGAGCTGTGGGGAAAACAGTGCTTTTTTCCCAGGAGAGATCCAGTGCTGTGTCAGAGGTACCTTGTGAAGTATCTGGATTATTGGGGAATTTTCCAAAGGGCTGACTTAAAGACGCCTCCTCATTGACCAGAGATATCATTGGAGGTGGTTTGACAGATCAACCTAAGGCTACATTGGGATAATTGGGATGGGGTATGGGGAGTGGGGACGAGTTATACTAACTACTCTTCTCTTTGCATTTTTCTTTTTTTCCCATGCATAGATCAGAACATAGAGAAATCCCTCCTCCTCAAAAGATTAATTGGTCTTTTTGGTGTAAACCTAACTTTGTAGTGAAACCACTCTTGGCATAAATGAAAGAGAGTCACATATTTCAAAAAGGATGAATATCATGCACAAAGGAAGTTGCAAAAGGAGATACATAGAAAATAACGTATAAATATGTTAACAATATGAGTATTGTTTAGGAATCCATACACATGTAGTAAAAGTATAAACACACATGGGAATTATAAAATATATTCAGTTAAGTAGTTAGCTTTAGGGAGTCCTGGTGGCACACTGGTTAAGCGCTCATCTGTTTAACGGAATGATCGGTAGTTTGAACCCACTAGCTGCTCCGCAGGACAAAGATGTGGTAGTCTGCTTCCATAAAGATTACAGCCTTGGAAACCCTGTGGGGCAGTTCTACTCTGCCCTGACAGGGTCACTATGAGTTGGAACTGACTCGACGGCAATGGGTTTGGTTTTTGAGTCACTTAGCTTTGCCAGTGAGAAACGGGAATATGATAAAAAATTCAAGAGACATCACTTTTATCTCTAATGTTTTATTTCTTATGCTGAGTGATGACATCATGTATTTTGTTATTTATTTTTTAAATAATATTTTGTACATCTAAAATATCTCGGCATTATAAAAGAAGGCTTCTGTGAAGATAGTTAAGAGTTTTGTACTGCAGAATCAGGCAGACCCAATTTTAAATCTTGGTTCTCCTATGTAATAGGTATGTGTTTTGAGTAAGTTACTCAACCAAAGATGAGTTTCTCCACCATTAAAATGGGAACAATAATAGTAACTACCTCACAGTATTGTTTTTTAGATTAAAAAAATACACTTATGTTTAACACAGTGCCTGATAGACTACAATCAATACTTGTTGTGTATATGTTTCTACATAATGTGTGGATTAGCTCATATATTTGTGTATAGTACAATTATGCCTTCTAACACTTACTAGCCATATCATCATGGATAAGTCATTTAAACCTTCTCAGAGTCCAAGTCATCATCTTACAAAAAGGAAAAAAAAAATTAGAGTATCAATCTTGTCTTTATTCCAGGATGTCTAGGGGTATTAAATGTAATAGTGTGTACAAACACTTTGAAAAATTTGAAGTCATCATAAAGAGTTAAACCCTCTTTTTAAAAAATTAAAACATTTTTTACTTGAACCATCATTCATTTATTCATTTAAAATTTTTTTTTTTGAGAATCTACTGCTGAACCAGACACTTTGCTAAATTCTAGAAATACAGTAATGATTAAAAATAAATATGGTTTCTAGCCTCATACCTTCTTAGGGCATACAGGCTAGTGAGGGAGACCAACAATAAGCAAAGGGGAATGGAGCGAGAGAGGAAAACACATGCCAAGGCTTTGTGGTGGGAAAGGGTATGGTGAATAATGAGGACTTAAAGAAGCCACTGGCTGTTTTGGAGAGCCTGAAAAAGGGGATGCCATAGTAATACATTGGAGGATTAGAAGTAGACAGAGAATGCAGGACTTTGTAGACCATGCTAAGGATTCTGGTCAAAGACATCACTGAAGGATTTTAAGCATAAGATTATATGATTAAATGTGTTTTATAAGATCACTGTAAATGCTGTATAATGGTCAGATTAGAAAGGAGTAAGCAGGGAAGTAGGTAAACCAGTTAGGAAGCTTCTGTATTAGTCCAGGAAAAGATTCTAGTAGTTTAGGATACGGTGGAGGTGGTGGTAATGATGGAAAGAGACATACATATAGGGATTAAGGAATGAGTGGTGGATTGGATTTGGGTTGGGTGGAGAAGGTGAGGTGGGAGGAAAAGTTGCCTGCTTCATTGACTGATATTAAAGAGCACAGCTTTTAGACAAATGGTTGGATTTAAAGCTTTGAATAATCTTTTTAAAAAAATAGCATCTTTTTAAAAGAGAAATTAATCCATTTATTCAAAATATATTTATCAAACTCCTAGTATTGACAAAGTACTAGGCAATATAATATTAAACAAGAAAGACAGATGTAGTCTCTGCCCTCATGGTGCTTGCAAACTAATAAACGGGAACATAAGTAAAAAAATAAACGGATAAAATAATAACAGATTTTGATACATCTGTATGTTTCCTGTGACTGCTTTAACAAGTTACCACAAACTAGATGGCTTAAGTGGTTTACAACAGGCTACTAATTTAAAGGTTTGTGGTTTGAACCCACCCAGTGGCTCTGTGGAAGAAAGGCCTGACAAACTGCTTGCCAAGAAAATTACTATGGGGCAGTTCTACTCTGTAACGCATGGAGTTGCCATGAGTCACGGGCCGACTTGACAGCAGCTAACAACAGGTGGTTTAAAGCAACAGTAATTTATTCTCTCACGGTTCTCAAGGCCCTAATTCCAAGATCAATATCACTGGATTGAAACCAAATGCTGGTAGGGTCACATTCTCCCCAGAAGCTCTAGGAGAGAATCCATCCCTTGCTTTTTCCATCTTCTGGTAACTGCCAGCATTCCTTGGCTTCTGGCAACATCACTCCAATCTCTGCCTCTCTAGCCACATTGTCTTCTCCTCCTCAGAGACAGTGAAATCTCCCTGTGCCTCCCTCTTGTAAGGGTACATGTGATTGCACTGAGGGCCTACCTGGTTAATCCAGGATACTCTCCTCATATCAAGATCCTTAGTTTAATTACATCTACAAAGACCTTTTTGGCCATATAAGGTAACATTCACATGCTCCAGAGAATAAGACATGGATATCTTTTAGGGGCCATTTTTTCAGCTGACCACAATGCCCTATGAGAGAAATAAATAGGGAACTATGATAGAGAATAATGATGAGGATATACCTGATGGCTAGAAAGTGTTAAAAATAATCAAAATCCACTGAAATTTGAACATAATGTTTATTCTGAGCAATTATAGGAAGACCATTGTGATTTCAGAAAAAGCAAAAGGCTTGAAGAAGCTAGGTATACAGGGCTTATAAAAAGAAGAGGAAGATCAAGCATTGGCTAATCTTAACATGATTGATTGGACCCTGCTTTCCCCCATTGCTGGGATCAACTGAAGTCATTTCACAAGATAATCTCTGCCCCTCCACCCAGCCATATCTTTTGAGATTCAAATTTAGCAAACCTGGCTTCTAGCAGGAAAGCAAAGATTTGCAAGAAAAGCTGCTGGCGGATTAATTTTTGTCAGGGATTTCTTTAAAATGAATATTTAGTTTTGTGGGTAAGAAAATTCCAAAACCAAAGCAAGATATCTGCTGTCAATGTCTCTCTTTGACAAAAGTAGTGATGAGGAAGAATGAAATGAACTAAACTGAAGAGATAGATTGAGATCAGATCATTTAGGACATTGCAGTTGTCCAGATTTTACTCTAAATATAGTGGGAATTCATGTGGGAAAATGGTTCAGAAAAGTGATGTGATTTGATATACATTTTTTAAAAAGAGTATTTTAGCTGCTGTAGAAAATTGGTAGGAGGTGAGTGAGAATGGAATCAGGGAGATGCACCAAGAGATACTGTCATCATCCAGGCAGGAGGATCCAGGCGCCAGAGTGGTGGCAGTGGAGATGCAGAGTCATGGGCAGAACCAAAATTTGTGTAAGAGATAAAATAATCAGGATTTAGATGGATTGGATAGGTGGCGGGAGGGAATATACAAGGATAAGGAGACACCTAGGTATCTGGCTTTAGTAATTAAGTAGCTGATAATATCATTTACCGATATGGGGGAAGGAGAAGGGAGTCTTAAGGAGGTGCAAGAGTAAGGGTTCTGTCTTGGACTTTGTATTAGTTTCCTAGGGCTGCCATAACAAAATAATTGGGTGGCTTATAAGAACAGAAATTTATTATCTCATAGTTCTGGAGGCTAGAAGTCCAAATCAAGGAGTCAACCTGCAATGCTCCCTAGGGGAACATCATTTACATTTTTACATATAAAGTAGCCTCTAGGAGAACATCCTTTCTTGTCTCTTCCAGCTTCTGGTAGCTCCAGATGTCCCTTGGCTTGCAGGTTCTTCACATGGGTGTCCTTTTGGTGCCTCTTCTCCTCTTTGATAAGGACACCACTCAGATTGGATTAGGGTCCACCCTACTGCAATATGACCTCTTGTTAACTGGTAACATCTTCAAGGACCTTATATCTAAACAAGGTCACCTTCACAGGTACCAGGGTTTTTTTGGGGGGAAGGAGGGACACAATTCAATCCATTCGTAAGAGGCATGCTAAGCCTGATATGACCATGAAGCATCCAAATAGAGATGTCACATAGGCAGTTGAGTACATGGTTCTGGAACTCAAAGAGATCTGAGCTAAAAACAGTGCTAGAAAACCTCTAAAATTCAGACACTTGGTATAATAAAATGGCTGACATGAGGTCTGAATCAAAACTCCATTTTGTTACAAGCTCTTGTGTCCGCATTCCTGAGAATGTAATCTTGGCTTCTTCCCTTTCATATGCATATGACTTTGGGCCTCAGGCTGGGCAGAACCAGCAGACCCTGGTCCCCTATCCATCATCTTTTGACCCACCTTGTGAGGACGTACTTCTGAGATTATGTGAGTGTACCCAATCCCCTTAACTCACATATATTCTCTTAACCAATCTCAACCAAAGCCCCACATTGAGCTATCCCACCTACACTTTACTGACTGCTCGCCTACCAATCAGAATATTGTAAACTAAGTTCCTGATTCGACCCTATAACTATGCCCACGTGACTGCAGCTTTTCGGGGCATTGGCTTTCACTGTGTGAGATCTAACTTGTCCCTAGCTCATGCTGTCTTTACTTTCCATAAATCTCTCTTGATTTTATTTTTAAATAGAGTTGTGTTGTTACTCTATGACAAAACATAAATAAAAGAATATTTAGCATATAGATAATAATTAAAGCCATGGTATTGTATGAAGTCACTTAGAAGGAGTTGTATAAAGAAAAGTAAAAAAAAGTCCAAGACAAAATCCTGAGGACTACTAGTATTTAAGTTTAGGTAATAGAGAAAAATCCAGCAAAAAAAAAAGAAGAAGAGAAAAAAATGACCAGTAAGAGAGGGAAAAATAAAAGCCAGAAGAGGATATTGTCACAGAAGTAAAGAGAGGAGACTGTTTCATAAAAGAGAGAAGGCTGAAAAAAAAAAAAAATGTTGTTTGTATTTGGCAATGTAGAGGTCACTGCTGACTTTGAAAAAAACAGTTTCAGTGGAATGATGGAACTAAAGCCAGGTTGGACTGATGAGCTAATGTGAAAACCATAAGGGTGAATATGGGTGAAGAAGTAGAGACAGCAAACAGCCAATCCTTCTGGAAATTTTGCTGTGGAGGGTATCAGAAAATTTTGATTTTGGTCCTTTGGTGACCCAATTATTTTTTCCTCTTAATTTTTTGTTGATACTATGTGTTTTCAGTAATGGAGGGTATGATGAATCACTGAGTGTATCTGAATTTTTGATAGGTAATATGGTTTTTGTTTTATGCCTCATTCCACAAATCATACCCTCGGAGTCCAGAGGTACATATGTATACCAAATAAAAATTTTCCAAATTCATATTTTTCCTACCAAAAATTCAATGATTCAGCACCACCTCATACAACAACCTGTAAAAACAATAATTTTCAGCACATGTCTATTTTTTTCTGTTTCAGACTGTTATATAGATCCCTGCCTGCTGGCAGCACATACTATCAGTGGGACAGTAGCTTCCCAATGAACCCCAGAGGTACAAAAAGTAAGCGGTAGCTATATATGCCACCAGTCCTGAGTCTACCACCCATCTGTCATTTTGTTGTACTGTGGTGGTTTGCATGTTGCTATAATGCTGGAAGCTATACTACTGGTATTTCAAATACCAACAGGGCTACCCATGGTGGATAGGTTTCAGCAGAGCTTCCAGACTAAGGCAGACTACGAAGAAAGGCCTGGTGATCTACTTCTGAAAATTAGTCAATGAAAACCTTGTAGATCCCAACAGAACATTGTCCGTCCAACTCACTTGCTTTAAACATCAGGAGGCATCAATTGCTGAAACAGGGCATCATGCTTTGTTAAGTAAAGGGCCAACTAGGGTGTGGGAGACCCTCAGTGAGATGGATTGACACGATAGCCACAGTGATGGACTCTAACATACCAGGGACTGTGAAGACATAGGACCAGGCAGCATTTCATTCTGTTGTACATAATGTAGCCGTGAGTTAGAGTTGACTCAAGGACAGCTAACAACAACAACAATAAGGACATCAACAGCAACTATTAGTTCGTTTGTTTGCTTGTTGAGTAGGGAGAAACTGTTAGAGAGGAAGAGATTTGGTGATACAATGAAAAAATACCTAAATTAGTCCCATGGTGACGGTGTACTTGAGAGAAGGAATACCATAATTTTCCCCAGCCCCATCAGCTTTTCTCCTCCCTGATTTTCACCATTATTCTAACCTTCTCCTGGGAAAGAGGGAGAGCTCTTTTAACACTTACCAAGTTGTCTATGTCCCTTTCAGAGGCTATGCCATGCCTGGCAGCTTTCCAGGCAGAGCCACTTTCCCTTACTACTTCGCTATTTCCACTTGAAAAGTCCTGGGGTTTCTTTTTTTTTTCCTAAACTTTATTTATTTTGTGGTTGTTGTCGAGAATATATACAGCAAAACATACACCAATTCAAAGTTTCTGCATGCACAATTTAGTGACATTGATTACATTCTTTGAGTTGTACAACCATTCTCACTCTCCTTTTCTGAGTTGTTCCTCCCTTGCTAACATAAACTCACTGCCCCCTAAGGTTTCTGTATAATATTTTAAGTTGTCAGTTTGATCCCATATAGATAGATCTCAAAAGAGCATAATTCCCAAGGCAGACCTTTTTTACTACTTAAGCTAAACTATTGTTTGATTTTAAGATGACTTCAGGGGATATTTTTGGTTTAAGGTTTAAAGATTATTTTACGGAAATAGTTTCAGGGGTTTATCCAGCCTCTTTGGCTCCAGAAAGTCTAGAGTCCATGAGAATTTGAAATTCTGCTCTGTGTCTTCCCCCTTTTGATCAGGATTCTTCTATGCAATCTTTGATGAAAATGTTCAGTAATGGTAGCTGGGCATTATCCAGTTCTTCTTGTCTCATGACAAAGGAGGCAGTTGTTCGTGGAGGCAATTGGCCACAATTCCATATCCTCCTCCTATTCCTGACTCTCTTTCTTCCTCTGTTACTCCAGGTGAATAGAGACCAATTGTTGTGCCTTGGATGGCTGCTGAAAGCATTTAAGACCAGTCCTAGGGTTTCATTTATTAATTAAGAAGAATTTTCTTAAAATCAGTTTTATTTTCATTTTCATGCAACATGTATCTTGCTAGCAATGATTCAGCCCTATTCTTTTGCTGGATTTGAGGATGAAGTGCGTGGGGGAAGGCAGTGTTAACCATGAGGTGTTCCTAGATTCCTTAGAATGGAGTGGTCGAAGACACCACATCCTCTCCTCCCTTGCCCCATCAGCCTTGTTCCGTTTCTCCCACACAGCTCCCAATAATACCATACTCCATTCTTTACCCTATATGTAATTGGGTTGTTCTCCCAAGATAGGTGCACAGGCAGGGCTTTGGCTGGAGAAATGGCTTCAGAATATTGAAAATGCCAGCCTCAACCTCCAGCTGTAATCACCTCACCCACATGACAGAGTTGTCACAGTTTGAATACCAGCTCAATCTCTTACATCCAAATCACCAGCTTCTTTGCCTTCTTTGTAAAGATTAAATTTAAAAAATGTGTGTAGAGTATAAGGTACCTATTATTAGTAGAAGTAGTCCCTGGGTGGTGCAAACAGTTAAGTGTCAACTACTAACTGCAAGGTTGACAATTAGAGTCCACCTAGAGGCACCTCAGAAGAAAGTCCTGGTGATTTGCTTCCAAAAGGTCACAGACTTGAAAATCCTATGGAGCAGTTCTACTCTGCGCACATGGGATCACTATAAGCAGAATCAACTCCATAGCAACTGGTTTGGTTTGGGTTTGGATTATTAGTGGAGACATTGAGGAAAAGCTGGATTTTGTGGCTTTGCTCCTTGAAGAAATGGGATCTATGCTTTCAGTCACGTGTAGTGCTGTTGAGAAGTGGGAATTTGCTGAAGGTAGGGCATTAGCAGAGAAAGGAGGTTTCTCTTCTCTGCCCACCCCGTCCTAGGATTTGAATTTGTACAGCCCTAATATCACAGGACAGGATGGAATTTGTAAGCACCAAACCTGTGCTCCTAATGTTTATCTTAGGAGTTCCTCTAGGACAGGGAATCTGGCAGTCACCTCTCCCCATTTTCTAAGGGATCAGGAAAGGTAAAGGTCAAGGTAATATTTTACCAAAATGATTGAAGGAGAAGAAAAAAAAAAAATCCTGATAAGGTCCGTGTCATATTGCAAAAAATCTCACCCGAAAAAACCATGGTTCTGAAAGCTAAAATGGGGAGTAGGTCAAAAATCCATTGTTGCAGCCACAGGGCAAAAATCAAGCTTGATAATGATGTTCATGAAACTCTGGCATGGCAGTGCCCCAGAGAAGCCTGAATGAGAGTTACAGTTGAAAAATTTGTCCCCAGCTGCCCCATGAGGACAAATTCTGACCCATGTGCACGCTGAGGCAGTTGGGAAACACTTCTAATCTTGGATGAGTTTAGCAACTGAGCCGTCCCTGATGATACAAACAACAACCCCAAGGATAGTACTTATGCCAAGCATAACTGCCCCCTGCCCCAACTTGGTCTCAGGAGAATCATCATTTATACTTTGGATAGTTGTATTTCAATGTATAATTTTAACTTAGGAAAATTAACGTATGATCATGGGTAAAATTTCTTTAGAACCTGTTCTTGCGATGATATAATCTTTCATTTCATCAGTATACATTGAGACTGGCCTAGAATATTCTAAGTTTTCCCAAAATATGCTCACACTTAGTTGTTATAACTGCTGAGTTGACAAGAGAGAGTCATGGGTGTTCAGAACCATAATAAAAATGGGAGAATGGGGTATAGAGAAGGGAAGTGACTTTCCTTGGCTGAAGAGTATCTTGAAGAGCAATGCTTGCATTCTGATTCTACAATAAGGGTTACACACTATGGTTGTAAGTAGAGACATAATATAACTTTTCTTCTATTAAATGGTGAAGCTAAAAGCTCATTCTCTTTTCATACTTCAAAGGAGAATCTGGGTGAACTCAGGCTATACCAGTTTTCAAATGTAGCTATGAAGCTACCTCCCATGCAGTCAGGACCAGTAAGCCAGGCTGCACAGTTTTCAAGCTCTTTCCTTTCCCTACTATGTCCTTTCTTGTGTTGCTTTCCACTGCTCGGTTAGCATCTGCTTAGGAAGACAGGAAGATGAGCAGAACAAAGGAGGTGACAGCTCGTCCACGGCAGGGAGGAACAACCAGGAACATTGCCCCTAATCGCTCTACTTCTAGGGTTTGTTTGTTGCTGGCCTCTCTTTCATTCCCAGAGAGAATCTGTCAGAGCCTCTTCAGATTCCAGTTTCGACTGTGGTTTCATGTAGAGAGTGACCTGTCAAAAGCCAGTGCAATAAACGCAAGTGAAATGGAGCAGACACTGGAGACTGCCAGGACAGCAGAGACTGCACTTCATTACATGACCAAATTCTGACAAGGAAAAGCCAGAAGGCCAGGAATCTGAGCTGCCATGGTTATTTGGCAGCTAGACCTCAGGCCATGAGGCAGGACATTTGAGTTCAGGACAGACTGTGTTCCCTTGGAGCCCCAGGGCAATTGAATCATATTGAAATCTGAGATGGAAAAGAAAAAGCCAGGTCAGCAGCTCCATTTACCAGGGGCCAGAGAGACTACAGTATTCCCTGAGATTTTCCCTCCAGTGTTATTCAATGCCAGGCAGCATCTAGAGGGTCTTCAGTAATTCATGGAGGGGATAGTCATAGCCCACCAGATTGAAAGCATTACTTAACATTCAGGAGCCAATTCTCAGGGTCAATTTCTCCTCTTGATCTCTGTGTCCTTAAATCATGGTCCATGGCTTGCTCTACTTCCTCAGTGTCTGTACATTTCAAATATTGACTCTTCTTTATTTTCAGGTGCTCTCATGTTGGGAATCAAATCATTAATAAGTCAACAAATGTTTCCTGAAATGTATAAGGTTTTTTTTGTTGTTGTTGTTAGATACTGAGCAAGCAACACAGAAGTTAGGGGCATAGACTCTCCCCACAAGGGCCTTTTCAGTGTGCTTTGGTCAATGTAGGTCACTGTTGTCATCCTAGCTCTTGTAACATAAGGAAGTTGAGAATAAATACCATATGAGAGGAGACCTTGGTGATGGTTGTAGGTGCTCAGGTGACCAGTCTGATTAGACAGTGTGAAATCCATGTTGGCTCGCTGACAGGAGGTACAACAGGGTTTTTCCTTTTAACCACCGAATTGACCATGTTTCAAGTGAATGAACAAACACAGAATGAACAATCACCCTCTGTGATGGGCTAAGAACTGAAAAAGAAAAGTCATCTATTAAGTGGTTATTTATCTAACACAAATCCAAACAAGTAGCTAGTGTCCTAAGGGTAGAAGTTGTGGGGGAGAGTAGACTGGGGGATTAAATCATCTCAAGTGACCAAAACTAAGAGGTCTTTGGCACATAAATTATGCTTTATCTTGTAACTATTTTCAAACCATCCTATTCGTTAGGTTTTAAGTTCTTTGTATCCTGGAGTAGTATCTTGGTCAGCTTGATATATCTCACTGTATCTAGTACATTGCTTACCTTGTAGGAACCAATCCACAAATATCAGAAAAAAGGCCCCTGGGCCTCTTGGCATACTGAAATTTCCCCAGCACCCCTCCTCCATTACTCCAGCACTCTTGCTAGAGTAACTCATACTCAACCTGCAGTTCCAGGTTAGACATCACCTCCTGGGGAAGCCTCACCTGACCTTTCCTCCCCACATGTTGGCTAGGTGCTCCTCTGCTGGGCTCCCACTTCTTCCTCTCCTGTGCCTTGGCAAGACACTTACATCACTCAGTTGTCTGTCTTCCCCTACTGCACTGGAAACTTGAAGGTAAGAACTGTACTTGAGTTCACATGCCCCACACGATGCCTGGCCCAGAGTGAACCTCAATAATGTTTGTTGTTTTAATGAATAAATGCATGAAAGAATAAATGAATAAAGGTGGGTGTCATGGAGGCATAGATGTAACTGTTTTGGTTGTGCTTTGAGCTCCTTCCCATTCCCCACTTGGCTCCCCTCTTTTGGCAATGGGGCTTCTCCCATCTATCTCCACCTGGGAGGTCTTCTATGAGTGATTTGCAAGGAAAAGGTGCGATCATCAGGGTGTTTATTGGACCATCCTCTCCCACTGTTCTGGCTGTTACTTCACAGAAGTAGAAGGCTGGGCAGGTTATGACTCACCACAGTCTTTCCCACTGTGACTCTCTTTCATTTCAAGCCAATTGACAAATGTATACTGACTTTTTTTTCCGCTACACTTAACAGAAATCTTTACAACCACCCTCTGATTAGGTTTCTTCTGTTTTCCCAACTTACATGTGAGGGAGCTGAGTTATATAACTTGGGGAGGTTAGGGAAGGTTAGTGACACGATCATTTTTGAACTAGAAGCCTCTGGGTTTACAGGTCGTGGCAGATCACTGTTTCCCCAACTGCCTTGGAGGTCTCAGTTCATTATCTCCTGTCAGTAGGGAATGAATGGGGTTAAATGTCTTCTAAGTTTGGTTTCCTATTGCTTTCTTGGAAAATAAATGCCAGCTCTTTATAACTCCTCATTTATTAGCCAGGTTAGCTTTCTGAGTGACTTAGAAAACTTATGAAATCAGCAGCTGCATTAGCAGTGGTCACAAACAGGAGAAAACAGGATTATTCACAATGTCAACCTTGACTTCCTCTTGGCTCTTCACCACCACTCCCGTGTCCATCTCCCAAAAGGCATGGCCATCTCTTGAGGGCTTTATGAAAATTAGAATGTTCTGTTCTCTGTAATATCTTGAATTCAATTTTCCCTTCTGCTAGGCTTTACACTTAATCAGAATAGGCAAATTTCTTCTCAGAACTCCTCCTTCATCTTCCTTCCAAGATTCCTGAAATTCCTCCAACTAGAGACTAAGCCTTCCTTTAGCAATGAGTAATAGTTTTCAACTGAGAATACCCAGAGAGAGTAAGCAAATTGATTCAATTGGATATATATAAAATTCTTCCCTGAAGGTAGGGTTTGATAAGGGGACAGGGAGTCTAGAGGTAAGCACTAGATATTCTTTAGGGCAGGTCCCTGGGTGGTGCAAATGGTATGTGCTTAACTACTAACCTAAAAGTTGACAGTTTGAACCTACCTACCGGTGCCCCAGAAGAAAGGCCTGGCAATCTGCCTCTATAAAGATTACAGCCAAGAAAACCCCATGGAACAGTTCTACTCTGTAACACATGGGGTCGCCATGACTGGAAATTGACTCAGTGGCAATGGGTTTATTCTCTAGAACAGGAAGGAAGGGAATACAACTAGAGGCTGGGGGAGAGGTTGTTAACATCAAGGTTTGCCTACAGTTTTCTCAAAATAGTGTTCATCCCTGTATTTCCTTTGTCTTCATAACATGCTCATAAAGAAGATCATGAGAATTATTATATTTGTTTTGCAGGAACAGTTGGAAGCAGTGAGAATGGTAGCATAAGTGGTCAGTCGACAAGGCACACTCAACTGTAGCCAGTCTTCCACTTTGGGATTGCACAATGGGAGAGGAGGCAAATGGCAGAAACCATTCATAATCTCTCTCTCTCTCTCTGTTAATACATAGCAAGTATACTTTAGCCACAGGCTGTATTCTTTGGCTGGCTGAATAGAGCTTCTCTAGGGCAGTGGCTTTCTTGTATTCATCTTTGTTTCCCAGAACCTAGAACCGGGCCTATTGTTTATTATGTGCTTAATAAATACTTGCTAAGTTGATGTTCATATTTATTTCCTTTGAAGTCCTTTTTATTTAAGTTAAATAAGGCCTCTCAAGTTTTCATATTGAATTTGTAAAATGCAAGAGTGTGTCTTGAAATATTTGTGAACTATTTTGCCTTTTTATTTGGAGCAAGTCTCATATGTGAGAAGTTTGCTTTTCTCAAGAAAATCAATTAAAAAATACATGTGAAAGGGCCTGAATACCTACAGAGAGAAATATTATATTCAAACTATTATCACAATTGTCATTCCTATTGTTTTATGAAGAATGATAATAGAGTATTTGCTTGACTAAATTTAACGTGACATTATGTCTTGGTCTACCCAAGACTATCCCATTTATACCTGTTGTCCTGAAGTAATTATTAATTGTGTCCTGTTTTCACTCTTGGTCTTGTCCTCGTTTGGACAACAAGTTATACAGTCACTGTAAATCTTGTAGAGTCAGGAGGCCTATGTAGTTTTCAACCCTGCCAGTCTGTGACCTCTGACTAGCTCTTTACTAATCCCATAATCACAGACAGGTGATCCACTGCCATTCTAGAGAAAGCAGCCTCCTCTTCCTGCACCCTAGCGCTTGCTATCATTTTATCTTCTTCACAGCACTGATCAGGACATGGTATTTTATTATCTGATGGTGTGTTTATTGTCCTTTCCCTCTCACTCTTAGCCCCTTTGGTGCACGTAAATGTAAATCAGCAAAGCAAAGACTCTGTCTGATCCACACCTGTAATCCCAACATCTAGAATAGTACCCAGTATGTACTCAAAAAAAAAAAAAAACAACCAAACTCATTGCTGTTGAGTTGAAAACTTGTTGGATGACTAACAGAAAAGTCATTTCACTTTTCTGGATCTTTACTGTATAAAATGGGGACAGTTGATGAAATCCTTCTTAGAATGGGCCAGGAAAGTTCTCTTCTGGTCCTGAGAGATAGAGATCCTTAATAAATGTTTCCAAAAGACTTTTGTAATGTTAAAGAGGGTAGATAATAATAGGAGAAAGTTTGGTATTGACTTTTATTGGAGCGGTCTTATACTTCCTAGTTGTGATCCAACTGAGTGAGAACAAATCAAGCGGTTGGCATTCAGCCTGGCTGAGTTGTGGAAGAGAGTTTGACAGATGGAAAGCAGAAGACACTAAAGCTAGAATGAAAATTACTCTCTGTCTTCTATAGAAACTGTCAATCTTCCCTTCTCCCATGTGGAGATGGGCATTCCTTCTTCTCCATTTTTCCCCCAATGGGAAGCTCTCTGTATCAAGCAGAGTACTTTCCCCTGAGAGATGGCTTTGAACTTGTGTTAATATCATCAAACGAGGTACAGCTTACCTTCCCATCTGGGCTTTTAGTTAATAAGTTTTACTTTCTTCTCCAAGAGATCTGCCATTGTCACACCAGTAACTTTCAGGGAAGATCAATTTCGAGTTTCCTTTTATTGGTGACAGTATTTAACGGCAAAGGAAAGAAGATCTATTTCCAAATCAAAGCCATTGAGAAGTATTTCCTTTTAGAAAAGTAGGTTTTGTGGCACAGATCAACATTTGACTAATGATAAAAATATAGAAGCTGCGATATTGCTAAATCGCTGTAGTGGAGGTTGTTATTATGATTTTCTTCTTTTTTTTTTATTCACAGGTTCAATTCAGGGCTTTAACCAGTTAATTCTGGTTCGACCCCCTGCTGAGAATTTGCATTTCCACCCCAGATATAATGAATCAGAATCTACATTTTAACAAGATCCCCAGGTGAGTCTTAGGTGTGCATAAGAGTCACCTGGGAATCTTGTTAAAACATAGTCTATCTGGGGTAGAAATGCAAATTCTCAGCAAGGGGTCAAACCGGAATGAACCACTTCAAAGCCTTGGTTCAACTGTATGCTTCTCCATAGAGGAGCATGTACTGTACTTGGTCAGCTTGCTCTAAAATATTATGGGAAAAACTGGCTGTACTCAGATGAAATGAGTAAAGCCAAAAAAATAATAATAATAAATAAGTTTGGGCTTGAAAATACTATATATTTATTATTATTATTATTGTCATTCTCTGTAACTGCTAAGTCCAGACCTCATCAGCTTTTAACCAGAGAAGGAAGTCACATTTCCACTGACACTCAAATTATAAGACACCAACCCTACTATTTGTTAAAACAGGAAATTAGCACCCCTCAAGATATCCTCTAGTTATTTCTCAGTATCCAAGGAAGTGCTTCCCTGATACGTACAAAGCAATCTTCTAGCTGCAGCAATTTTTGGTGGCTACCATGTTTTTCCTTTCCTGATCCAGTAATTACCACTTACCTGTAGTCTCTAACTAAGAAGTAGCTTGAGGAAGGCAAATCATCTTTGCGAGAAATTCAGTGTCCAAGCTTGTAGCATTGTTGTTCTTGGTGGCGGTGCCATTGAGTCAGTTCCCACTCATAGAGACTCCATGTACAACTGAATGAAAACACTGCACGGTCCTATGTCAGCCTCACAATCACTGCTATGTTTGAGCCCATTGTTGCAGCCACTGTGTCAATCCATCTTGTTGAGGGTCTTCCTCTTGTTCGCTGACCCTCTACCAAGCCTGAGGTCCTTCTCCAGGGACTGGAGACTAGAAGTCTAAAATCAAGGTGTTGGGAAAGCCATGCTCCCTCTGAAAACTCTGGGAAAGAATCCTTCTTTGTCTCTTCCAGTTGCTGGTGATTGCTGGTAATCTTTGGTATTCCTTGGTTTGCAGCAATATAACTCCAATCTCTGCCTCTGTCTTCACATGGCTGTCTTCCCTCTGTGTGTGTGTCCAAATTTCCTTCTTCTTAAAAGGACACCAGAAAATTAAAAAAAAAGAAAAACAAGGACACGAGTTATTGGACTAGGGCCCACCCTAATCCAGTATGACTGCATCCTAACTCGATTACATCTGCAAGGACCCTACTTCCAAATAAGGTCACATTCACAGGTTCCAGGTGGACATGAATTTTGGGTGGACACTATTCAACTCAAATACTCTAGCTTATGCACAACTAGGTTATATGCTCTCTGTTCTATATTTCCTTATAATGGCACTTACACAATGAAAGATGCGATTATAATATAGTATGTTGTCCACTGACTACACTACACACTCCGGGAGGGGATAACGTCTGCCTCATTCCCCACTGTATTCACAGAACCTTTGTGGTGCTTAGACTATAATGCTGAATAAATGAATCTATCTATGCATCAGTTTGGCGTCTCTGGGTGGTTCAGATGGTTAACGCACTCAACTGCTATTGAAAAGGTTGGCAGTTCAGTCTACCCAGAGATGACTCAGAAGAAAGGTCTGGCAACCTACTTCCAAAAAATCAGCCATCGAAAACGCTGTGGAGCACAGTTCTGCTCTGACACATGGGGTTGCCATGAGTCGGAATCAACACGATGGCAACTGGTTTGTTTTATGAATCAGTCTGTTGTCAATTTTTCAAACATTCTAGACTGGTTAGCACTGTTAGATCTTCATGCTAGTACTTCTCTCCTTGAAAGCCAGTGTAGATGTTAATGCAGGGGTCCATGTTCTCCTTTCCTGAATTTCTGTGCAGGAAAGGGCTGCTTCTCTCTTCCCCAATAGGTGAGAAATGGTTTGGAACAGATACCCAGGCTCACTTTCCACTACTTTCTGACTATTCCCCAAGGATGAAAAGTTGCAAATCTGGAAGGTGAGAATTTCACCTCCAGTGGACCACATTTCTCTAGTGAGGGCAGTGCTTATGCATAGAAGTGCCTCTCAATCTTGATCTCTTAGGCTGGAAAGTTCTCAAACACAAGCACCCTACTCCCTGGCCCTCCTTTTGCTTCTAATCCCTCTGCATTAAGCCCTATTGGTGGAGATGGGGGGCTGCCAATTTCTGATTTCTTGCCTACAACTGGGTAGACAAGTAAAATGGGGCCATCTATACAGGATGTGATGCAAACAGCTCTAGTCTGTTCAATCTAGTTGTTATGAGTACTAAGGGTTATTGGAAACAGGTCTGGCCTTTACAAAGCTGATACTTTCCTCCTTATTTTGCTACTTGTTCTTCTACTAGCCAGAGCCCTGAATCCAGAGCAGTGTGCCTCTTTAAATGAAATAGTCAGAAAAGATCTCTCTGAGAATATTACCATTTGATCTTAGAACCAAATACTAAGAAGGTGCAGGAGTTTTACAGAGAAGTAAACAAATATCCAAAGCAAAGGGAACCGCCAGAGCCACAGGCCTGAGGCAGGAATGAAGATGGCGTGTAAAGAGTTTGGATATATTCTAAGTGCAATGGGAAGCCACCAAGGATTATAAATAGGAGAATGGCATAATCTGGTTTATACTTTAAAAAAAGATAACGTAGATAATGGCTGGAACCACTCTGAGCCCAAGGATCTGATTCATTCTTTCCACAAATGCAGTTTTTTCTGTTTAGTTTTTGCCACTTAAAAATGTGGAATAAATGAACGCTCCTCTGCAGCATTATTTTGAACTATTGTTTTTATTGATATAAATTCTGCTGCAAATAAAATCTAGGCCCCATTGTCACTACCCTTTATAGACAATCAGTATGGTGATTTGTGCCTGAAAAAAATCAGTCTTAAGTGTTCCCCTCTGATCTCTCCATCCCTAAAGCTTCTGTGAGATTAGGAAAGCTGGACACACACTGATGAGGCTAAAATGGGGTTCTGAGAACACGAGTAGCCAGCTGTGATTTGAGTGGCGAGGGAAGCGCCAGCTTGCTTCCAGCCTCTTCAGCCTGCAGAGCCAAATCACTCTGGGGCCAAGCAATCGTACTCCATGTATGGTTTGCTACTAACTGTGCAACAGAAGAGGACCAGAGCACCTGGTGCCTGTTTGCAATGCATGCTAGAGAATACGGGATAATAAACACTCCTGATAACATCAATGGTGGCATATTTGGGACAAGCATCAGTTCTTTAACCTCCGTGGAGTCCACCAGCCAGATGTTCTCATTTTAAACTCTCTTCTTTTGATTTCATCAGGACTGATCCTGCACAAAAATTTTAGACCAAAGGAATGTACTGTATCCACCAATCTTGGAAAAGAGCCATGGGTTCTCAGACACCAGGCACTTCATTTCTTCTTCTCAGTTTCTATTAGATTTTACTCAATTCACAGATACAGGCAAAGGGAGGTGTAAATACTGTTGAATTACAACTAGTCAAAAAGTGTTTGGTGGTTTGAAGGGCCCTCAAATAACACTTAGATATGAGCAATTAGATATGAAACAAAGGAGTAACAAAACAAATAGACCCATATTTGGAATGGAGTCTAGTATGAGAGCTCAGGTCCCCACACTATGGCAGGCTTGAACACCTGGACCTGTCCAAGAGGGGAAGACATTGTGTGGAGGAGCAGCAGACGGTAGGGAAGAAGACAGAGGGAGAGGGGAAACAAGGTGGTGGACTCTCAGGAAGAAGTGTGGGGGTTAGTTACCCTGGGTCCATTTACTCTTCAGGTAAGTTCCCACTTCCCACTTATCCTGGGGAGAACAAGTCAAAAAGCAGAGGCCAGGTGTTACACTAATTGGATTTCTCCACAGAAAGGAATCGTTAGGAGTTGGGAAGAAGGATTCCTCCGTAACTTTTGATATTAGCTAACTAACTGATTTTAACTTTTAAATAACTTTAACTAATGAGTGGGAAGGAAATTGTAGATTAAAAGAGATAACCAGCAAAAGGAAAGAAGACTACAGAAGTGCTTACAAGAAGAAAAATAAAGCACACTGAATATGGATGTAAGGAGCAGTTAAATGGAGGAATCGGTGAATTCTGAAAGCTGTGCTGTGGAGCAGGATCTCATAGTAAGTAATCAGTTTCTCTATGGCAATGTATTGAGCATACGGATGTAACTTCCAGTTAGTGCATTCTCATGATTCTGTTCTGAATACCCACTAGAATCTGAATGCACTAAGAGAAATAAAATGAGGAGAGCTAGGGATTTTGTTTGCTGCTCTAACTTTCAGCCTTTGACTTTGGGGATAGGCTTATTTGGGAGAAGTTATTATTCCATCTTGGTTAGAACAAATGATTATAGTCACTAAACAAAGGACCTCATTGGAATTCTAAGTGATTCTTTTGATGTACAGTATTCATATTAAGTTTAAAATCTGAGTCCGTGGGGACTTTACCATTTTTGCATTTCACATTTCTTCCTACCTGTGGGAAGGATCCTGAATGTCCTCCTCTTACCTTTTCTGCCACTTTGGGGTTTCTTTCCATTGGGATGAAGAAGGCTGAAATTATATTGACTACTTATGTGCCTGTAGCTGGTATTAATAAGGTTTTTTTATGTTCAGGATCCATCCTCTTGATTTTCTTATGGAATTCTTTCTCCTAAGTGTAAATAATCAATCTGGGTTGGATTGTAATTCCTGGCACCTGCTGCTATAGTTGCTTCCCACTAAGGGTACTTCTATCTGTGTGTGGTGCATGACCTAAGCTCAGCCACATGGAACCTTGACTCCTAGTGACACAAGAAAAGTGGTAGTATTGGAACCAGATTCATTACATGAGGAGGGATAGGGACAGTAGTGACAAAGACAGGAGAAGCAATAGTACAAACAGCAGGAGCAAGAGCATCTAGACCAGCTTTTCTTACCCGTGAGATAGTTGTGTTTCCTTTTCTTCTGGTTTCAAACATCTGGAGTTCTAGTAGTTTCTACTGTTTCCAAGCATGATCACCCAGCATCTGGTTGATTTGTTGGTGAGTTCCTGCTCCCTTTGCCCCCAAATTCCTTCAAATAAGTCTACTCTTGCTTGAGATACCAGAATAAGGGTCAAGTGTTGCTTGCAGGTGAGAACCCCCACTGACTATACTTGATCACTTTCAGCAGGCAATTCAAAAGTAAAATCTCTCTGATAAAAAAGTGATTTTTTGTTCTTTTAATATGGGCCTGTCAGTTTATTTAATATTTTTGAGTATCTCTATTTTCTAGGCCCTGGGGCATCAAGATGAGAAGTAAAGTGTAAGACAGTCCATGCTCTCTTGGAGCTTAGAGTGAAGCTGGGGAGACAGACACTTAAAAAAATGATGTAAATAAATGTAAAGTTACAGTTTTGATAAATGATATGAAGAAAGAAACGGGATGCTATAAGAAATTACATTGAAAGAAATTAATCGGGGAGATCAGAGAGAACTTCTCCCTTAGTAGAATAAAACCCCAAAACATGTTGCTGTTGAGTCGATTCCGACTCATAGTGACCCTACAGGACAGGGTAAGACTGCCCCATAGGGTTTCCAAGGAGCAGCTAGTGGATTTGAACTTTTGACCTTTTGGTTAGGAGCTGAGCTCTTAATCACTGTACCACCAGGGCTCCAAATAGGCAGAATAGGCATTAACTAAAGAGGGCAAGAGGAAAGGGGGCGGGGGTGTGGTGTTCCTGGAGGAAATAGAGGAAATAGCTGTAGAAAGACCTTAAGACCTTAGAGATAAGGCAGTAAAACACATATTAAGATGCAAATTTTAAACCTAAGTGGGAAAAAAATCATAAGCCATTATTTTCCATTATTAACTTGTTACTAACTAATCAGACTGGCTCTATTTGGAGAGAATAGGGCTTTGGTCAGATATATTTGGATGTGTGTATTATAGGATGGGAGACTGATGGGGGTGCTACCATTAAGGATGGAGGGCCATGGTTATTGGTGTAAGGTTTTCTTTGGCCACCAGGGCCAGATGAAGCATTAGACTCCCTAGGGAAGAAAAGGGCATTGAGAAGACTGAGATGATGCTGTTGCCAATTAATAATGGGAGTTGTTGAAAATACTTTTATAATTTTATCCGGAGCTGATCTAACTAAAAAAGAAAGAAAATCACAAGAAAATCTCAGTGCAAAAAACATTCTCAAAGCTATTTATTTTCAGCAATAATAAACATCACAAATTTCCCGTGCTGCAAAATAATTTGTGCAGTATCTCACTTTTAGATTGTATAGGGTAACAGCCAAGCGATAAAGAAGGAGCACATAGCCCTCCCAGAAATGAGGCGTAGATCAAATTTCAGCTAGCAATAATTGGAACAATAGTAATAATTTATCACATTTACATAGTATCATTCAATTTATAAAGCTCTTTAACAATGTCATGGTTTGAACTATGTCCCCCCAAAAATGTGAGTATCAATTTGGCTAGGCCATGATTCCTGGTACTGTGTGATTTTCCTGTATGTTGTAAACCTGCCTCTACGATGTTAATGAGGGAGGATGGGTGGCAGTTGTGTTAGTAAGGCAGGACCTGATCTACAAGACTGGATTGTGTCCTGAGGCAATCTCTTGCGATATAAAAGACAGAAGTGAGCAGTGAGACAGGGAGACCTCATACCATCAAGAAATCAGTGCCGGGAGCAGAGCGCGTCCTTTGGACTGGGGTCCCAGCGCCAAGAAGCTCCTAGTCCGGGGGAACATTGATGAGAAGGGCAACAGAGAGAAAAAGCCTTCCCCTGGAGCTGACACCCTAAATTTGAACTTTTAACCTGCTTTAACTGTGAGGAAATAAACTTCTCTTCATTAAAACCATCCACTTGTGGTAGTTCTGTTATAGCAGCACTAGATGACTAAGACAAACAACATTGTTTTATTTAATCCTTAAATATCCCTCTGATGGTGAAATAAGAAAAAACAATATTTTTTTCCCTCTGCTACGTAGAAGAGGAAATTGAGGCTTAATGAGGTTCAATGACCCACCCATACTCCCAGAATTAGTAACTGTCAGTACAAGACTGGAATGCAGGTCATCTGACTCATAGGATTTATTCCAAAATTCAGTCCACAGGTCTGATTCAACTTACCTTTCCCCAGGGTGCTTCCTGCTTGAGAATTTAGCAAAAGAGATTTTATCAAACTAACTGGTATTCGTGAACCAGTGTGGTTTAACCACCCACCAGTAAGGAATTTGAGAGGTTTAGCCTAAGCAAGGAAAAATTGAATCCATTAGCCAAAGAAAGGGGAAAGAGGAAAGTTACAAACGTGTAAGGCAAAAAGAAGCTTGGTTGGTTTAGTAGGTGCCTTTGTATCACCCTTCAGAAGGGTGGGATAAATTTTGCACGTTAGTTTAATTACAAGATTCAATGAAGGGAGAGATTGTAAGCTTTCTTGACATTCAGGTCCTTAACAATCACCAGTTTGTGGGCTTCTGGAAGACGACAAAGCAGCGTATAAATAAACATTTGCTTTATATGAGGAAGCAGCTTGATAAATACCTTCTTTATGTAACCAAATCAACAATGTGTAAATTAAAGAACTCCTTAGAATTGTTCTACAGTGGACACATTCTGACACATTGACCGCAACTGAATACAATACACTTAAAACAATGGGGGAAGGAAAACCAACAGTTTTATGGATTTATTCCAGGAAGTGCCTGCATCCATTTTCAAACTGGGTCAAGGAAATTGACATCTCAAAACCACCCATTTTCCATTGTTAGAGTACAATGAGTTCAATAGAATCTCTGCTATAGAGTGGAAAGGAAGTTACACTTTCAGAAGAGATGCACAGACTTTGATGAGTTTGAACCAGACTTTAAGTTTTCGCAGCTATCTTTGATGGCAGCAAATCTCTAGACACATAGCAAGATGCTGTATGTGTGTTGCTAAGTTTTAAGAAGAGAGGGTTGAAAGGACCATTAAACCATGCTTTAATAAGCCACGATGTCCTGGAATTTTACAGGACCAAATATGAAGCCCAGGACTCTTTTGAAATTTCTGCCTCAATTTGAGACGTATCTTCATTTGAAACTACCCCCAGAACCTGAGAATAATTCAACTTACTGAATACTCATATTCATACTGGTTAATAAAAATTTATCCAATTACAACTAGGCTGTGACCATACCATTTGTCTGAATAAAATTGATAGAATCTGTTTTGAATTGCTTTTGTAGTAAGACTAAAGGTATGCAATCCATAAAAAATTAGAGGACCCCACAAATAATTTTTTTTAATTGTGTGATTCACAAGTGCCCTCTCAAATAAGGACACTCATGCACCATCTCTTCTTGTTGACAATTTGTAAAATGAATGATCAGATATTTTATCCATTGCTTTATCATTGTTTAAAATAAGAAATAAGGGCCATGATACCATATATTATTCATTAATTAAGCAGATATTATTTAAGCACCTGCCTTCTGTATGCCAGGCACTGCTCAAGGTGCCAGAGATATAGTAATAAGCAACACTGACAAAACATCTACCCTCTTGAAGCTTACAATAAACAACACACACAAGTAAAATTATGTTAGTGATATACTTTGGACATGTTATCAGGAGGGACCAGTCTTTAGAGGAGGACATCAGGCTTGGTAAAGTAGAGGGTCAGCGAAAAAGAGGAAGACCTTCAACGAGATGGATTGACACAGTGGCTGCAACAATGGGCTCAAACATAGCGATGATTGTAAGGATGTTGCAGGACCGGGCAGTGTTTTGTTCTGTTTTACATAGGGTCGCTATGAGTCGAACCAACGCGAGCGAGGGTCCAGGTCAGAGTGGGTGGTAGTGGTAGCCAGATATCATCTAGTTCTTCTGGTCTCAGCTTAGAGAAAGCTGTGGTTCATGTGGGCCATTTGTCCTTTGGACTAATTGCTTCCTTAAGTATATGTTTTTCTTCATTCTACTTTGCTCCGGGCAGGAAGAGAACAATAGTTACTTCTTAGATGGCCACTTGCAAGCTTTTAAGACCCCAGATGCTACTCACCAGACTAGGATGTAGAATATTATTTTATGAACAAGAAGCTAGTGATATATGCTAAGGGAAGGACATAAAACTATAAAAGCATTTTGCAATCTTAAATAGGGACTCCAGGGAAGACTCCATTGAAAAGGTAAGAGGGATCCATTTGGATAACTGGGAAGAGAAGAGCATTCCAGGCAGAGGGAAAAGTAAGTGTAAAGATGCCTTGCACTTTACAGCAACAGCCAGGAGATCAGTGGGATTGGGCAGAAATAAACAATGGGACAAGTGTGGGATGGGGTGGATAGTGGGAGATGAAGACACTTGGTAACCCAGTGAGGAGCTGGGGGAGAGATCTTTTGCGACCTTAGGTCATTGTACGGAATTTGACTTTTACTCTCAGTGAGATTAGATCTTTAGTAAAATATTTTTAACCAAATGCAGATATGAGTTTGTAATTTCAGAACTTGACCCTGATACACAACATTTTTTTTGAACGTTTTATTGTGCTCTAGGTGAAAGTTTACATAGCAAATTAGTTTTCCAATCAATAATTCATACACAAATTGTTCCTTGACATTGGTTGCAATTCCCACAGTGTGTCAGCACTCTCCCCATTTCCTCCATGGGTTCCCCATTTCCATTCGTCTGATTTCCCTATCCCTCCCTGCCTTCTCATCTTTGGTTTTGGGCAAATGTTTCCCTTTTGGTCTCATATAGTTGATTGTCCTAAGGAGCACATTCTTCACCGGTATTATTGTTTATTTTATAGGCCCGTCTATTATTTCACTGAAAGGTGGCCTCCAGGAGTGGCTTCAGTTTCAAGTTAGAACGTGGTCTTAGGGCAATACTCTTGGGGGTTCCTCCATTCTCTATCAGACCAGTAAGTCTGGTCTTTTTTGTTGGTTTGTTTGAATCTTGTTCTACATTTTTTACCTAATCAGGACCTTCTATTGTGGTCCAGGTCAGAGTGGTTGGTAGTTGTAGCCAAGCATCATCTAGTTCTTCTGGTCTCAGCTTAGAGGAAGCTGTGGTTCATGTGCGCCATTAGTCCTTTGGACTAATTGCTTCTTTAAGTATATGTTTTTCTTCATTCTACTTTGCTCCGGGCAGGAAGAGAACAATAGTTACTTCTTAGATGGCTACTTGCAAGCTTTTAAGACCCCAGATGCTACTCACCAGACTAGGATGTAAAACATTATTTTATGAACTATATTTTGTCAATTGACTTAGATGCCCCCCAAGACTATAGTCCTTAGCCTTCAAACCTAGTAGTTTGGTCTCAATGTCTAAGTAGTTTCTATAACTGTGCCCTCTGTGTGCTCTGTTATATATATATGAGTATACAGGCAGCAGTTACAAGTATGTATGTAGAAATATCCACAACCATACCTATGTATGCATGAGAGTGTACTCCCGTATGACCTCCCACACCTATTTAGCATACATATTTGCCTGTGTATCTACTCATAAATTATTGTTTGTCATTCCTGTTGTTGCAGGATTGTATGTTATAGCATTAACGGAGTTGCCCTTTATTTTTGTGTTCCTCTCTGTCTTCCTTTGCCTTTGTCACATTGTGCTGACTTCCCCCATGTGGTGTATTGCCTTTTCCTCCACCAGAATTAACACTTGTCTACTCTCTAGTCAGTGATTTTCCCTCCCTCCCCCTCCTATCCCTGGTAACCATCAAAGAATGTTTCTTTCTGTATATAAACCTATTCTTGACTTTTTATAATAGTGGTCTCATACAATATTTGTCCTTTTGTGCTTGACTTATTTCACTCAGCATAAGGGCCTCCAGGTTCATCCATGTTGTGAGATGTTTCGCAGATTCATCATTATTCTTTATTATTGTGTAGTCCAATGTATGTATGTACTACATTTGTTTATCCATTCATCTGTTGATTGACAGGTTGTTTCCATCTTTTTGCTTTTGTGAATAATGCTGCAGTGAACATGGGTATGCATATATCTATTTGTATCATAGCTCTTATTTCTCTAGGATATATAACTGGTAGTGGGATTGCTGGATCATATATTTCTATTTCTAGCTTTTTAAGGAAGTGCCAAACGGTTTTCCTTAATGCTTGCACCATTTTGCAGTCCCACCAGCCATATAAAAGTTCCAGTCTCCCCACAACTTTGTCAGCATTTGTTGTTCTCTGTCTTTTTGATCACTGCTGTTATTGCCTAGGTGAGATGGTGTCTCTTTGTAGTTTTGATTTGCATCTCTAATTTTCGTTTCTCTAATGTTGTTGGAACAGTACAAGGGTATACTGTGTGGTTTAAAGTCAGGAAAGGTGTGCATCAAAGTTGTATCCTTTCACTATACTTCTTCAATCTGTATGCTGAGCAAATAATCTGAGAAGCTGGACTATATGAAGAAGAATGAGGCATCAGGATTGGAGGAAGAGTCATTTACAACCTGCGTTACACAGATGACACAACCTTGCTTGCTGAAAGCGAAGAGGACTTGAAGAAGTTACTGATGAAGATCAAAGACTATAGCCTTCAATATTTTGGTTGCCCTGAAATTTACCTTTATCTTCCTAAGTTTAAAACAGTCTTTTATTTCTTGATATCACCTTGACTTCCTTTCCATATGGAAGTTCTATAACTACACCATTTATTCTCCCATTTTGTCTTGAAGTTGTCATCATTTACAGATTGTCATCTTTGGTTCCCTGTTTTCAGTCTTGTAGTTTTCTTTTATTTCTGAGGCTTCTTTATCTGAGTTAGTATCTGCCTGGTATTGTCACAGATCTTAATCTCAGGTTGTTGTCTGATGTTGTTGGTTCTCTGTCCAAAGGAGTCCCTTTAGTATTTCTTTTAAGGTTGGTCTGGTTTTTACAAATTCCCTTAATTTCTGTTTATCTGGAAATGTCCTGGTTTTGCCATCATATTTGAGAGACAATTAAGCTGGATATATAATTCTTGGTTGGCAAATTTTTTTTCTTTCAGGGTTTTATATATGTCATCCCATTGCCTTTTTGCCTGCGTGGTTTCTGCTGAGAAACCAGAGCTTAGTCTTATTGTTTCTCCTTTGTAGGTGACATTTTGTTTTTCCTGAGCTGCTCTCAGGATTCTTTCTTCATCTTTTGTGTTGGAAGTTTGATTATGATATGTCTTGGTGATTTTCTTTTGGTATTTATCCTGTATGGGATTTGTTTAGCTTCCTATTGGCTGAAATTGGCAATCTGTATTTGGCTCTGATCAAGTGCAATGAGGGGTGGGGGTGGGCTATCCATAGTCTGGTCAGGTGGGGGACCTCTTATTGATACTCTGTAGATCTATTACTTCATGTTGTGTCACCCCACTCAGTGGTCAGGGACTGCTGTTTGTAGATCACCATGTCTCTGGGTCCTGGCTCCCTCTCTGCTTTGTGGACACTGGCATCCCTGGAGCTCTCACCCTCCTTAGGTCCAGTTCATGTCCAGCTCACCTTGCTTCACTCTGGGTATGTTAACACTTCTTCTCTGACTCCTGCTAGGAATTCCGTGAAGTTGCCTTTCTGTGCTCCTCACCAAGGATCACTACTGGCTTTGTCTCAAGATGACCATGCTGTGCCAAGTTGGCTGGCAGGGCCCCTCCACTCCATATCTCTCCTCATTCACTGTTTTTAATCAGTTTCTTCTTCAACAGGTGTTCGCTCTAGTTCTTTATCTTTTCATTTGATACTTAGGATTCCAGGATTGTCATCTGTATCTGTTTCACTTGGTTTCTCAGTTCTTTGCTATAGAGGGATGGCATGGTGTGACTGACTAGGCTGCCATCTTGACTCCTCCCTGATATATAACATTTTAAACTCTAGAGTAGTTATCTGAATATATTTTATTGGGGGCGTTTAGCTTTACACAAAAGTTTCCTATTTGAATTTGTTTTTGATTGACAAAATTCAGTTTTTAAATGTTTTAAATGCCCCAAGGAAGGGGAATTTCCATACAGAAAATTCCTAATGTAAAATCCTTTATAAAGAAAGGATTGCCCTTTCATTTATTTGCTTTATAAGTTTAGATTTTCCACGTCCGTTTTTACAAAGACCAGACACATCTGTAATTCTTATTGAAGTTTATGGTATGTTCAAATAAATTCCAAAAATAATTTAAACATATAGTTGATAATTTTCTCATTAGATTTATTTGCATTTATTGAAATGTTCTAGGCATTGAATAAGAAAAAATCGTATCATCTCAAAATCCTATGCTCTTCTGTTGTCTTGTTTAGGTCATGGAAATAGGAGATGGACTTAATGATTTCAAAGGCTCTTCCAGCTCTACAAGACTGTATTAGAAATACATAGAGATTAAATCTAATAACATAAAGATCCATACAGTTGGAAGGGGTGCATCTTTACAGATGAAGAAACTAAGGATTAGAGAATTTAAATGACTTGTTCAAGTTACTTACTAGCTTCATCAGGTTGAGAATCCAGAAACCTCTGCATGAAGTTTTCTGTGTTTCTACCGAGATCTCTGCTTTTCCTTGATTTCTTCAGCATCTTATTTAGCAAGGATGGTAACCATCACATCATAGCTATGATGTGATCGGGCTGTTCCTTGGAGAATGACTCTTTCTTTATATCTGTTCCTCCTGTTTCACTTTGGTGTTTACCTGCTCTATAGTCCATTCTAGATCACTTAGTTTCCATCCTTGCACACCGGAAGTCCATTCGTACCTTTTTATCAGCTCTGTACACATTCCTTTTGGTGAAGCCTGATTTTTCATGTGTATAAGAAAGAAAAGAGGCATCTGCCACATTTCAAAGTCTTTGCAATTTCATCTCCATGATTTTATGAGGCCCCAGATACCTTTCCCATGTGTCCTGCTGTCCATCTGTCCCTTTTTAGAATGATAGAGAAGTTGGACTTCATGAGTTGAGTCTAATGGGGGTAACAGAAGATCAGGAAGTCAGAACTAATACCAGCACTAATTTTTTTTTCTTCAGCTTTTCAGAGTTCTGGCTTCATGCAGCAGACAGAAGGTGAATCTGGTCTGATTCCAGCTGTTGAAAGCCAGCAGATTTACTAGATGTGCGCAATCATTTTTCTGCTATTAAAACTGGCAGGAAGGACTTTTCTATTACAAGCATTTTGAATATTAGATGTCGTCTTTTATATATTGCCGCTTGTAACAACATGAGAAATAAATCCTAGGTGGCCAGAGCAATTCTTGGAGCTAGCAAGCTCCATTAATTGAAAAGGAGATAAGTGCTACCTAAAATGACTTTCTATAAAGTTTTCTGAATGCACATTGTCTTGGAAAATGGAATCTTCTGAAATTCAGCTTCTCTTCTTGCTTCCCTCCTCTTTTTTTCTCCTTTAAAAAATGAAAGTTATGTATTTTAAAATGTTTGAAAATGTTCTTGCCAGTTAGAGGCAGAGCTTCAACAGATAATGGACCAGAACACCTTGTCACTTGACCAGGTAGACCCTTTTGTAACCATTTATCACATATTCTAAGTTGGGGAAAATGGACATTTTGGTCCAAGTACTCTTCTTTGAATAATATTTTGGATAGCTGGACAATGAACTCAGGTCAACCAACTCTGAGATGTCCCTGGTATGAATCTCTTAGTTTTCCAGTACAATAGGCCCTGTTTAGACCTTATTTAAAATTATGGAACTTTGCAGTTGAAAAGGACCTCACCTCATTGGCAGATCCAGTATAGGGTCAGCATATCCTCCTAAGGCATCTGTTACAGCAGCATTAAATTCATCCAGCATGACCCTTCTCATTTAAGTTTGGTTTCCTCCACAGCTAGACATTTACCACATCTAATAAATTAAATTTTATAATATATCTTGTCTCTGTCCCAGTCTTTACATCCTGTTGACACTGATCTAGATCAAACTATCATTTCCTTCAGTCTGGACTATTAGAATAGTTTTTTAATTGTTTCCCTTGTTATCTCCCCACTGTTTCTAATCCATTTTACTAATTAATGTCAAATTGATCTTTCAAAACCCAAATCTATTCTTTCTGTCCCCTGCTCAATAATTTTCAGTGACTCGTAATTGCCTAGGCTTTAATAAAAATGTCTTACTCAGGCATTCAGGGTGTGAATGAATGTAGCAAAAATTGAATGAGCACTGGCTTCAGAGAGATCTGGATTCAAATCCCAGCTCAGCCTATTTCCAGTTGAGTGATTTTGGGAAAGTTATTTCATGTCCTTGAAACTTAGCTTCCTTGTCTATGAGATGTAAGTGATGACAACTAATTTGTAGGACTGTTGGGAGGATTAAATGAGACACCAGATACAGATAATAAGTACTCAAAAAACAGTAGCTGTCTGTATCCTGAGGCTGTAACAGTATGATTCTTAATTTATCCCCATTAATTTTCTCTAGGGATCATATATCCTAGCAAAACCTTGTATTCTTGTCTATGATGTATGTGTCTTATACATCATATTTGATTGCAGTCTCAAAAATAGTAATAGTTTCTTTGTTGTGTTGATAGTACTTCACACATATTAGGTGCTCAATAAATAATATGTTGAATTTGGGGTTCTTAATTTGGTTTTGTCAGCAGAAAGAGCTGTTTCTCTTTGTTAAAATTTTGAATTGCCTTTCTGAGTCTAATTGGTCTTGTCAGTTCAGACAGGGTGTCTATTTTACTCGTATCAGATCCCCCATGACTAAGACAATTGTCAAGGTTCTAAATGAATATGGAGTCTCCTCCCCTTTCTGAGTACTTTGCCCCAGACATTTATAACTTGAAGTGGCTATAGAGATTGGGCTCCTTTTGGTGTTACTTGCAGTTTTCCTTTGATGGTCAGCAAGATAGATAGGAGTACGAGAGTTTCTGTCAGATCAGTTTAATAGTTGAGCAAAGGGCATCAGTTCCTTTGGGCAGATCAGTCTGCTACTTAAACAAATATTAGGCGAGTTCTGATGGGGAAGAAAACTGAGCATGTGCTATGAAGGAAGTCACTGGCAACAGTGTCTGTGAAGTTGTGTTTGATCCAATGGTTAGATCTAATGGTTGCTATGGTTTTAAAGAGAAGAAAAAACCTTGCAAAAAGTACAGGCAACAGAGAACCAGTAGAAGGCTTATTCAGAACTCCCTGTAATAATCCCTGGCATTATATGACACCTTGAAGTTAATGTGGCAGATTCACTTACATTAGCTCATTTGATCTGCCATGGGACCCTATGAGGTGGAAAAGACAAGGATTTTATATACTCTCTGACATTCCTGCACTTCTTCTCCACCCCAGCCCTTACATATGTATATTTTTTTAAACTTAGAAGTAACATAATGAGTTTCCCTCATGGTTTCTCAGCAAGTAAGTGGCAGAGGAGGGTCAAATTTTTGATCTGATAATACCTTTCAATACAGTGGAGTATGAAGGAAACTTTACTTCTAACCATAATGGCTGAGTATAAGAGCTTTGGACTAGGCAATGGAAGACCATAGCTCTTATCTGTGACTTGAATTTCAGTTCTCTTACCTATCAAATGGGATAAGAGAATCCTTCCCACTCACCTCGCAGGGATGTGAGGTTTATCCGGGGACCCAACTAAGAGCATACTTTCTAAACTGTAAAATTCTTTATAAAAATACAGATTTTTTGACCTCTCTGAGACTGTGGTTGGCATGGTGGTGTCTCATGGAGAGCATGAAACTGAGAGAACATATGTGAGAATTCATTACATATTCAGTGAAATCCAAGTTTATTTTGTTTGTTTAAGCCTACTCTTCATCTTCAGGAATGTAAAATAAAGTATCCTTTGAAACCACTGTAAGGATGTGATCAATCCCTCAGCCCTCCCAATTGCCTGTGGGAGCCTGACTTACGTCTTCACACCCAGGAGTCACTCACTCTCAGACAGAGGACACTTCTCTGACACTGCTTTTAAGTGGAGTAGAAAAAAAAAAAAATCAGAGAAAAGATTATAGAACCATGAGAGAGGCCCTACATGGACAACTTAGATCTATTCTTATTTCTGTAAGTTCTGCTTCACTTTCCATTTATTTAACATATCTATGTAGTGCCTACAATGTGCCCAGCACTGTTCTAAGTTCACACATATTAACTCATTTAATTCTCACAACTCTGTGGTGCTAATGCACCTACTCCTCACTTATCAACTATCTTGTTAGCTGATGTGTCACATTTATAACAATCGTGAAAAAGATAGCATCTGACTATTTTGTGCATTAATGACATACATCTGGCAGCTACCCTTTCATGATCAGTGGGACATATAGTGCCCAGCTACATTTTCTGTCTCTCGGGTCCAGAGGGACATATGTGTCCCACGTAATATTTTGTGATCTGATGTGGTCATCCTCCATTTTCACATAATGCTGATTTTCACATAAGGAACTGGTCTTTGGAACCTAACCATGTCAATAAGTGAGGAGTGGTTGTGCAATCCCAGCTTTACAAATAAATAAATCGAGGCACAGAGGTTAATGTTTGAGCTAATACGTGGTGGAGGCAAGATTCTAATTCACACACTAGAGCTTACACTTACTGAGTTAATCTGAAATGGAAAACACTTTCAGAAGCTCTTTGTTTCTTGCCATATCAACTCTAAATATCCATCTAGTTTTTGATCCTGCAGTTTTAGAACCTATTCTACTTTATTTCTTATTTACTGTTTTATTTCTTGCCAAGTTCCTTCCTCCCTAGTGATTCTAGTCTCTTTGTTTTCTCATGACTATTCCATACTTAGTCCTATTTTCTTAGTTTTTTAAATAATGTTTTTCTGTCTAGATTGGAATATTCTTCTTACTTCTCATTTTCTAGTTAAATCTTATTCAGTTTAAGTTCCATTTCAAGTTTCATCCATAAAAAGTTTACTTATAACTCCAGACCTCACTGATTTCAGTCTGTTTTAAATTTCTTTAGCACTTCTCAGTACCAATACAATGGATAACACACTTTTATTTTTACATATGTGAATCTTGCCTCCCTACTAAGGTTGTAATACTCTTGACCTACACTATGGCATACACTTTTTTCTAGGAAAGTGCTACAAATATCTTAGATGTTCAGGAAATAACTAATTGAACTTCATAATCACCTGAATATTCCTGGCAGAAACATTTGCTAACATCATCCATTAAGCTTGTTATTTCACTTTGGTTTGTTGTTTGATGGCAAGAAGAATTTCATCTATGTGGCCACTCTATTGAGTTTATAATGGCTACCTAGAGAACTATGTTGAGAATGGTTTTAGAGTTATAACTCATACATAACCAGCCAATCACAGAATTGTTTCCTGCTGACAGGAGTATGGTATGGGAAAGTGAGACAAGCCAACCACAAATTTTCTGACCCTAGTTACGTAATGAGGGCAGCAGTGGTTCATTGGTAGATTTCTCACCTTCCTGCTGAAGACTTGGGTTTGATTCCTGGCCAGTGTACCTCATACATAGCCACCATCTATCAGTGGAGGTTTGTGTGATGCGATGTTGCTGAACAGGACTAGCAATCTGCTTCTTAAAATTAGATAATGAAAACCATATGGGTTACAATGGTTTGATCCCCAACCGACCATGGGCATGATGCAGAACAGGGTGGCATTTTGTTCAGTTGTTCATGGGGTTGCCATGACTTGGGGGGCAACTAGATGTCGGCTAACAACAACAACGATAGTTAGGTAACAGGTAGAGGAAAGAATCTGCATATGAGAGAAGGGTGGATTTCAGTCTAAGGGCACTACAGTATACATTGTTGACATGTGTCTGATAAGCAGTGCAAAGATTAGGGCAACTAACTTGTTGATGACTGTTTATAGAGATGATACCAGAAGGAAGGGTTCCATTTTTCTATTTGCTTATTTGGTTTTAGGTTATACATGCCACTAAATCTGTTCATTATACAGTGTCTGTAAGGAATTACATCTTATGGCTCAGTAAGCTAAATTTCAGTACGTAGAACTTTCATTTCAAGAGATAGGCCCTTATAACATTCCAGAGTCAGACATAACACACATATATTACACAAACAAAAACTGTAAACATACAGATACCTTTTCTGTTGACCCAAGTTTGAGACCTATAAAAAGTATAGAAATCCAGTAGTTAGAGAAAACAAAAATTTGAAGGCAGCTCCTATTCCAATTATGTCTTGAGGCAAATGCCACTCCAATTATGTGTAATTAAGATTTATGATTTGAAAAGACTTTCTTCAATTTAGAGCAGAATTTGAGCTATCGTGCAATGATGAGAATATTTCATTTGAGGAAAGTGTGGATGTGTTAATAAGTGGAAAACTATCTTATTATAAAAATCTGATGTTTTTATTAGCCAAAATTTATCATTTTGACATTTCTTGCTTACATGTTTGTCTTTGTTGATTTGAGTTTAAAACTCAATAATTAAGAAACAGAATAAAATAAAACAAATACAAGGACGTTTGCAAGATTGGCTTGGGAGTGTCTAATAAGCATTCCTTTTTTCCTTCCTCTGGCTTTTTTTTTTTTTTTCACTCTGAGGTCACAAATTATCCAGCCAGAGCAGAAGGAACTAATTAGCCTAATTATTTCTTGGGTGTTGGATAATTCCCTGTTCATGGAGTGTAGAAAGTCTTTGTTTATACCTCTGATACAGTTCTCTGCTCAAACCATGAAGAAACCAAGAAGAAAATTACTCCACCCTGACTTGATGTCTTTGTTGGACATCTGATTCAATGCATGGAGATAGGATTCTAAGATAGTTGCAACTCAAGAAGATTGCAGAGTTTTGCATGTTAAAGCAAGTACTACCTGGGTTGGCACAAATTATACACAGAAATGTTTCTGTTTGGGTCTCAGATAAGGACACAACTTACCTGTCTTGTTCACTGCTACATTCCTAGAGTTTAGAACATTACTTTGCACATGTTAAGTGTTCCAAAACACCTGTGGAATGAAGAATAAATATACGCACTTATTATAAAAACTCAGTCAAGGTAGACCTTATCTGAGCACCAAAATCATAAGCCACTAGTTAGTTGTGTTAACATAAATTCAAGTGTTTCTTTTTTTTTACAACCCTTGAATATCATTGTTGTTGTTAGGCCGTTAGGCGCCATCTAATCGGTTCAGACTCATAGCAACCCTATGCACGAAACAGAATAAAACACTGCCCGGTCTTGCACCGTCCCCACAGTTGTTACTGTTTCAGCTCATTGTTGCAGCCACTGTGTCAATCTATCTCATTAAGGGTCTTCCTCTTTTTCGCCAACCCTCTACTTTACCAAGCATAATGTCCTTCTCCAGGGACTGGTTATTGAATATTAGGACTTTGGAAACAAAATGCTCAATTTAGATGAATTAAAAAAAAAAAAAACTTCTACCAGATTTTAAACATATAGGGATTTAATGTAAATCCCTATGTAACTAATTGTAATTGGAGTAACACGGGTAAGATTTTCATTTAATCACCAATCCCACTTCAATAAGGAATTATTGAATATCCTAGGAAGAGATTTGTAATACCAATCGGGCTATGTTTTTCCCTGCTGACTCTCTTTCTGTCTATATTATTAGTCTTCCGTTGGGGTCATATCTCTAGATATTGCTGTAGAAATACCTCTGTTATTGTTTGCTGCCCTCACGTTGGCCCTCAACTCACGGAGACCCCATGCACAATGAACAAAAAGCTGACCCATGCTCCCCATGATGGGTTGCAAATCAGACCTTTGTAATCTATAGGGTTTTCATTGGTTGATTTTTGGAAGTAGATCTCCAGACCTTTCTTCCTAGTCCATTTTAGACTGGAAACTCCTCTGAAACCTATTCAGCATCATAGCAACACAAAGCCTTCACTGATAGATGGTGGGTGGCTGAGCATGATGTGCATTGGCCAGGTATCAAACCCTGGTCTCCAACATGGAAGGTGAGAATTCTACTACTAAAACACTAATGCCTCATAAAGAAGTGCCTTAAACCAGTTGCTGTGGAGTTGATTCTGACTTATGATGAACCCGTGTGTCAGAGTAAAACTGTGCTCCATAAGGTTTCCATGGTTGATTTTTCGGAAGTAGATCACTAGGCCTTTCTTCCGAGGCACCACTGGGTGGACTCAAACTGCCAAACTTTCAGTTAGCCGTCGAGCTTGTTATGACATTAATCCACATTCAGTTTCATACACCAACTTTCTACCTTAATCAGGGTTACTACTCTATTGTCATACAGTGATTTCTGTCTTTGCATATACACATGCCAGACATTGTGTTATCTTGCTAAAAACATGTCTCTTCTTTTTCTCTGATAGAGAAGATCTATGATATTTCTATATATTTCTTGCTCTTGCTTTCAGGGCATTGGACTCACCTCTGTTTTCCCAGCTCCTGAACCAGGCTAACCTAAGCTGTCTTTAGCATTGCTTCTCAAGGCTGCCCTTGCTCTTTGGCTTCCTGCCCTTGAGGACAGGACTGAGGAGCCCAGTCCTCTAAAACAGTGGTTCTCAGTGTACTGCTGTTATTTATGAGGTATTAGCAAACTGTAATTACTAATGGATAAAGTAACAAGGGTTATGAATAATTCACTTTTAAAAATATAAATGAGAAAATCTGAAAGAGAATGGCATTAGATACAAAAAAGAAAATTACATTTCTTATTAGAGAAGAAAACAGAATTTGTAGTTCACCCATATAATCCTTATTGGAATTATTTCAAACTAGTGAAATCAGAATTTTGGAATTATACAAGCAAAGCTGGAAATAAGAGCTTTAGAGGTTTGGTGAAAAAATACAAATAGTTTGTCAATTTTTTTTCCTTCCCCTTTTGACTTTAACAATTATTGGCTTTTAGGTTTAAAAAGTCCCTAGGTGGTACAAACTGTTAAGTGTTCAAGTCTACCCAGAGGCACTTCGGAAGACAGGTCTAGTGATCTACCTCCAAAAAACTCAGCAGTTGGAAGCCCTGTGGTTCACAGTTTTACTCTGACACACATGGAGTTGCCATGAGTGGGAATCAACTCAACAGCAATCTGGTTTTTGGTTTTAGTGTTTAAAAACATTATACTTTACAGAAGTAATGAAGATAATATTTTGCTATTTTAATAAATATAAATAACTTCTTAAAATATGTTTGCAAAGTTTATTTTTACAGAACATAACTTTAATATGAAAAAGGGATGTTTTATTTTTTCTATATAATTAAATACCCATTACAAAAATTATAGAATAATTTTGCAACTGTATCTGATTTCATATATCATGAACTTAATTGTTATAACCTTATACATAATAACATAGTTTGCTTTATGTCTCTGAAAACTAATTTCAAGTAAAATTTTAATTAAATGAAAAATTATATTACAGCAGATTTAAATATAATAAAATTATTCTCATTCGTATCCTGGAAAGTTCTCTAGAATGAGAAAGAAGTGGAGTTTTAGTGGCATGCACATATTACGAATATGTTCATGGGAGTATATTCTTTTAGGGTGTGTCTTGTAACAAAACAAACAAACAAGAAAAACCTGTTTGAGAGCCTCTAGTTGCAAAGCCCTAGATCTAGAGAAGTCACTGGTAGTGTTTTCTTACTAACCTGTAGGCTACAAAGTCCTTTATTGAGTGATGTGTCTCCAAGGCCCTTCCGTGGTGCTTCCCACAGTCCATCTGTTCTTACCCTCCGTCCATCTCCAGCAATCCCTCCAACCCTGGCTGGTCTTTTCTCTCAGCATTCTGGGACTGGCTCTATCTTGCTTTCTTGTTGTTTTTTTTTTTTTTTAATTGCGGTAAATACATACGTAGCAAAACATTTGCCATTTCTACAATCTTCACATGTACAGGAAACCCTGGTGGCATAGTGGTTAAGAGGTATGGCTGCTAATCAAAAGGTCAGTAGTTCAAATCTACCAGGTACACCTTGGAAACCCTATGGGGCAGTTCTACTCTGTCCTATAGGGTCGCTATGAGTTGGAATTGACTTGGAATTGACTCAATGGCAACAGGTTTGGTGTTTTTTTTTTGTTTGTTTTTTGTTTTTTTTTTGGTTACATGTACAGATCAATGACGTTAATTATGTTCATCATGTTGTTCTACCATTAGCATTTACCATTCCTGAATTTTCCACATAACAGAAGCTCAGTATCCCCTAAGCCTTCTCTCTTGTGGGAAGGAAGAGCTTCTCTGTGGAGACTCCTCCCTCTGTGCTGCTCTGTATACTGCTTATCAGAGATCCTCCATCTCATACAGCCCATCACAGACCAGCTCCTCCAGAGCCCATGAGACCAATTTGGAATGTATTTTGTTGAATTAAATTAAAACTGAAACCACTGGCAAATTTGTAATTTACTTCAAAACTTCAACTATCTCAGCAGGAAAAAAAAAAAAAAAGAAGACAACTTTCTAGGCCTTTCAAATCCCATCTTTCTTTCCCTACCCCACCTCTGGTGGTGAGCAAGACTTTCTATAGAGCGTCTCTAGAACATGGAGTAGGAGTCACTTAAGCATGTCAGATTTCTCCTGAGGTGTTTCTGCAGAATTTGGTCTCCAACAGTGTGTCAGAGAATAGTGCTCTCAGAGATTAAGTTTTTTAATTGGCAATTAAAAAAATAATAATAAAACTTTTCAAATACAGAAAGAAAGTGTAAAGTCAAGCATGTGACTTCCAGATGAAATGAACAAGCCCCTAAACCTCTTCGTTCTCTCTGGGTGAAGACTTATGAAGAACTCTGCCCAGCTCTGACTGCTCCTTTATTATTCATTCGGTGTGTATTTTCTAAAAATCCCTTTGAAGTATGCAAATTTCTCATGTTCCTTTGTAAGTGCCCCCAAGTCAATTCCCACATGGATTTTGGGTTTAGAAGAAAATTCTTCAAGAGCAGGGACTTTGCAACGTCCTTCTCTTTCATTTCTCACAGCACTTAGTCGATTGCATACTAAGTAGATGGTCAGAAACTGCTCGTTAACCAGCTTACTTATAAGCCCCTGCTGTACTTGGGTAGGTACTTGATAAATAGTATTGACTGCCCACCTGACTTTTGGGGTTCATTATTCTTTTGAAACGCATGATGAAACTGTACCACATCCTGTGATACTACCACCTTGATGCAAAGATATACAACTTTGGCCTTCCACCAGATAACAAAGAAACAACTAAAACTGTGATTGATGTCTTATAAATATGAATTTATCATGTTGTTTACTTTGTGTTGAAGAATAGGAAATAAAGAAAAAATCAAAGTTGAGTCCATTCTGACTCATGATGACTCCATGTGTGTCAGAGTAGAACTGTGCTCCGTAGGATTTTCAATGGCTGATTTTTTGGAAATAGATCGTCAGTTCTTTTCTTCTGTGGTGCCTTCTGAGTGGATTAGATAGAACTGCCAACCTTTTGGTTAGTAGCCCAGCACTTAACCGTCTGTACCACCCAGTGACTCTGTGATGACAGGAACCATGGATTATTTGACTTACAATAATAATAATAATGCAGTGTCAGGCACACAGTAGGGTTTCAATAAATATTTGATACACTATTGTTTTCCATATTTAAAATTTCATTGTGGACTTCTCTCATATTTGTATTTATGTGAGTGTCTGCAAATACCCTGTAGACTATCTCTTTTCTGTTGTAACCTTCTTTGGAGCCCAGACTGAGCTTATGTTTATTCAATAAAGAATAAACTTAATTCAAATATGAGAAGTTTACCCTTGATCAAAACTTGTAAAATTGTTTAAGTATAATGGTAATTGGGCCAGGCTAGTGACATTGTAAGTAATATTTTCTACTACTTTTTAAATGAAAGTAATTATGTGATTTTCAAGACATCACCTAATAGTTTAATTATGTCTTTTCATTAATTCGATGGATCAATGTCATCACTGTGACAACATGGTCTGTGTCTGTTTACTGGGGACCTCACAGCTTTCAGTCAAGTTGCTTGATACACACAATTAAAAATCCACATTAAAATATGTTTTAGAAATCCATTTTAAAAATTCCTCTGTATATAACTTAGTGTTTAAAGACAACAGTATTTTTTATGTGGGTGCTAAGTTGGGTTGCTTTTATAAAACACTTTCTCCCATCCCCATAGACTAGAATCTCTGAGACTTTGGGACACTGCTGACTTGGCCAGGAGCAAGTTCTTGGCTATTCAGTTTTTGCCACTGCCTTTGGCACCTACAAGCCTGCTTCCTTTTCCCCTCCCGGGTTTCTGTATAACAAGTGTGTCTGGGTTTCTGTTGCACGGAACGTCCCAAAGCAAGAGACTCTGGGGCAGTCAGACAAAGGCAGGATTTCATTCACCTGTCACGCTGACCTCTTGGATTGTGGCTGGAAGCTGGGCACCAGGGCTGCAGGGCCAAGAGCAGCGCCTTACATAAGCCCCAGTACTAGCAGCTGCTGCCGGCCCCAATCTGCAACAAGGGGAGCTGTTCTCTCACAGCAGCACACCGAATTTCTCCTTGCTGGGCAACACGTTTCTCCATAATTTAAAGTAAATCATTATTTTCTGCAAATACCATCCTCAATATCGATATACTGGTATCTTTACTCAAGTGAAAGGGAGAAATTTCCATACTGATAGATTAATTAAATATTGGCAAGCTCCCTTAATAATCGTCTTATACTTTTTCTTCTCCTCTTCCTCCATTGCATAGCTATAGCATATTTAAAATAGTAAGAGGCCAGGCTTCCTGTGAGTGTCCTCAGTCCCAGATCATGTTCTATGACACATTCACAAAATTTGTAGGTGTCTTGAGGCACCTAACCAAGAACTGTGTGAGACTGGGTGGGATTCACTACTGAGCCTCTCTCCTTGTACACCCGAAAAAGAAAAGGGGGTTTCAAACAATTCCTCCCATTACAAGTTTATCCTGGTTTCCTAGTGCTGCTATATCAGAAATACCACAAGTGGGTGACTTTCATGAACAGAAATCTATTTTCTCAAAGTTTAGGACGCTAGAAGTCTGAATTCAGTGTACTGAGTTTAGGAGACGGCTCTCTCTGCTCTTGGGGGAAAGTCCTTGTCTCTTTTCAGCCTCTGTTCCTGGGTTCCTTAGAGATCTTCATGTGGCACGGCATCTATCTCCCCTCCATTTGTACTTCCTTGCTTCTGTGACTAAGCTGCTCCTTTAATATCTCAAAAGTGATTGGCTTAAGACACACCTTACACCAATATAGCCTCAATGACTTAACAAGACAAAACCCTATTCCCAAATGAATTCACATCCCCGTGAATAGGGGTTAGGATTCCAACACACATTTTCTGGGGGACACAATTCAACCCATAATACTAGTCATTTGGATTATGTGACCAAATTCCCCCATGGGGAACCTGGAATCTTCCAGCCCACCAGCCTCTTGAGCAGTTGTCTAGGTAATTCCACCAAGGCCTCCTGGAAGGATGGTGCCTGTCTAAACTCTGGGAAACAACTTTATGTCCCAAGGCACAAGCCAAGTGGAAACAAAAGGACTCTTGCTTACACCTGCAGAGGGAGCAGGACCGTAGCCACTCAAACCTTTTCAGGTTCCTTTCACATGCTGGGGTCTGGTGGTCTTTCTTTCTTGGAAACTGTGAGAATATACATATATATATTTTTAACTAATTTAGAGTTATGAAATTTACCACAGAGAGTGATAAATCAACCCTCTTAGAGAGCTGGTTCTTAAAAGCAATAAAAAATAATATGGAATGTTTTTAAATTCACAAGAAAAGATTTTATATTCATCAACTGCTTGCTGCTTGTTATTCTGCTTGTTTTTCGTAGGTCTGCTGCAGTTGGGATATGTAATTTTGATACCTCAAATCCCACTTCTCAAGTTGAAAACTTGGTCATTTGGTTTCCCTCCTGCTGTGGGTTAAACTTCTCAGTCTAAATAATATTGATGCCTACTCCTCCAGGCAGGCCAATTGATTTAAAATTATTCTCCCCAACAGCAGGCGGCTGAGCAAACTTGACCTTTACCTTTAGCTTTAGTTTGGTTTTAACTTCATATTTTATGTTCTTGATTTGAGAGTGGGCATTGGTGTCAAGGTGGATGACAAGGTGACTTATTTCCTAAGCAGTTGAGCAGCCTTGGTGGCACAGTGGTTAAGAGCTCAGGCTGTTAACCAAAAGGTCGGCAGTTCGAATTCACCAGCTGCTCCTTGGAAGCCCTATGGCGCAGTTCTACTCTGTCCGATAAGGTCACTATGAGTTGGAATCAACTCAACTGGCAAGGGGTTTGGTTTGGGTTTATGTGGAGAATGGAGGTTGAAAACACATACACACACACAGAAACCCTCAAACCATCCAAGTGGAGACCCAGAAAGATCACATGAGTTTGCCTTGTTGATAGAGGGTGGAACAGACTCTGCTGGAGAGATCCATTTATGACTGACATGTCTTCCACATACTAGTGAATCAGCGGGTAAAGTAGCTGTGCCATGTATAGAAAATATTCATTGTTTATTTCCCTTTTTTTCACAAATGCAAAGTTACTTTCCAAGGAAAGTGGTTCAGTGACTATTACCACTATTGCTGTGTGTGTATGGGGTGGGGGGGAGAAGGGGAAACTAAAACTGTAAATCAGAGAATGACATCTGTCTTGTACCTAGAGCCCATATAGACTTTGAATAGTAAAATCTGCTTCTCTCTCTCTGGATAAGAAAATAAGGTAGATCTTTTCAGGCCACCTGGATGAGGTACTGTCTAAAGAAGACTTTGAAGGAAATGCTGCAGTTGTGCCAAGAAACGTGAACTTTGGGATTGACTTTTGCAGTCACCAAGGGCTCTCTCTGGACCCTAATGTCACCCATCTTGAGAATAGCAGTGACCCATCCTTTGCATCAATCCAGCCATGGTCTTATTTTAAAATGTCTTAATTGTGGCCTTTGGATGCGTGACTATTCTCCCTGGTTCTTGCTTTCCATTGCTCTTATAGCAGAGGGTGTTGGCATATACATATATAAATAGTTACCTCTTTGGGAGGTGGGGAAGTGCAGACAAAAGTCACTTCCTCAGGCAAACGGTGAAATCTGGGAGGAGAGCAACTATGGAATTTGGTTGGGGAAAAGGAAAGAAAATAAGTTTATTCTAGTCCCCTTGGTGCTAAATTTGATGAACTCTTGCCTCTTAACTCTCAATATTATGTACATAAAAGGGAATAGTGTCTCAGGAAAGAGCCACTAAGGCCTTCATAAAACCTCTAAATAGTTGTCTATTTAGGACAATTTAGCTGTTCCTTGATTTAATGCTTTCTGTATTTTTCTCTCCAACTGGATTCCTCTCAAAGAGAATAATTTTGAAAATTTCCTTTTTTCCCCTAATTTATTTCAAGGCCACCTTTGTGACCTAAGAGCCCAGGGATGATAGACTCCACCGGAGTAAGTGAACACCGTCACAAGAATTCCAAAAATATCCAAAAATTTAAACATGGAAAAGTTCGTTTAGTCTGTTGTTTCCGTAAATAGCTTCTAGGTAATAAGATCAATCTTGTGCTAAGGGAGATTAGCAGGACTCAATATCCTGGAACTCTTGAGCAAATAGGGCTTTGACCTGAACAGAGCAGAACCACAGGGTGGGAATGAAAGTTGATAAGGGTTGATCACGTGTGTATCAGGAGCTGTGGACAGCTTCCTAGCTTTCTTTTGCTCTTTGTTCCCAAACGTGGGCTTTAAAAAAAAAACTGACCAGAATTCATGGGAAGGATGTGACGCTTTTTGGGCTGTGACCCTAAAGAAGGTGAACATAAGTAAATCATTAATCCAGTCCAGGCGCAGATGTACTTATTGTCACGTTCTGACCGTTAATGTCCTTTAACCACTTGGAGAATTTTCATGCACTTCCATGCTTACTACAATAGCAATGATAATGACCTGTATTCTTACCATTTTACAATTTGTTCAGTGCTTTCTCAAACATTATCTCATTTAGAGCCTCATAACAACCTTATGAGATAGACTCTGAATATTTTCTTAGCCTCATTCTTTCGATGAGGAGACTGAAGTGTCCACAGGTTAACCAGCTTGCCAAACGTCCTGCAGATGGGGAGCAGCAAAGTTGGGACAAGAATCCAGGTTTTTTGGTCCCTAGTCCATTGACCAGTAGTCCATTAATAAGCAACTAATAAGAGCTTAGGAGCAGCAGTTTTTATGTGGGGGAGGGAGAATCTGAACCCCTAGTGAACTATTTTGGACAGGATTCTCCAGGTTCTCAGTAACAGAAAACTTGCTCAACTTCTCTTAAAGGAAAAAGGAGATTTATTTATTCATGTAACTAGAGAGTCTGAGAATACTGGTTGGCAAGGCTGGATGCAAATCCTCAAAGATCTTGTCCAAAATATGTTTATATCAAATCTCTGGAAGCTTCCCAGACTTTGTCCTATGCGTTTCTTCATTGGTATCCTTTTTGCTATAATAAAACCTTGTTGGTGCAGTGGTTAAGTGTTCAGCTGCTAATTGAAAGGTCAGTGGTTCAAACCTACCAGCTGCTCCGCAGGAGGAAGACCTGGTGATCTGCTCCAATAAAGATTTCAGCCTAGGAAACCCTATGGGGGAAGTTATAATCTGTCTTATTGGGTAGCTATGAGTTGGAATCAACTTGATGGCACACAACTAGTACAGGGCTTTCCATGCATTCTATGAGTTATTCTAGTGAGTTATCAAAAGTGAGACAGTGTTGGGAGCCATCAGGTCAGAAGTGAGAGGGGTTTTGGGGACCCCCAAGCTTATAGCTCGCATCTGAGGTCTTGGGCATACTTGACAGTCTGGATGACTGTGCCCTTTTAATTTGAGAGATCTGCCCTAGCTCTGGTGGTTAGGATCAGAGAAGGAAGTACCGCAAGGGCCAGATGTGGAAGAGAGGGGAACAGACATAAATGAAACTAGATTGATTGAATTCCCACATTCAGCTGGCATCAGAAAAGTGGAATAGATTGCAATTGATCCTGACATCATCCATATAAAAATTTGAAGTTTCTCAATGTACCTATGGTAGCCAGCCTCCAAGATGGCCCTAAAAGATCCTTACCTTCTGGTATTCATGTTATCATGTAGTCTCCTCCTGCTGAACTAGGATTGACCTGGGTAATCAGTAGATTACTGCATAAGTGTCCGTGTGTGGCTTCTGAGGCTAGGTTATAAATGTATCTTAGTTTCCATCACACTTTATTAAATTGTTCACTCCGGGAGAAGCCAGCCACCATATTGTTATGACACTTAAGTAGCCCTATGGAGAGCCTCCATGAGTACTAACTGAAGCCTCCCACCAACTTGTAACCATGTCAATGAATCAATTTGGAATCAGATCCTCCTGTCATAGTCAAGCCTTCATTCAGAGGATTAAAGCCCCAGTCAACATCTTAAACTGAAACTTCATGAGAAATCCTGAACAAGAACCGTCTAGCTAAGTTGCTCCTGGATTTCTGATCCACAAAAACTGAGAGAGATAATAAATGTTTAATGTTGTTTTAAGCCACTAAGTTTTGGGATAATTTCTTATGCAGCAATTGATAACTAATACAACACTTATTGAGATACATGAATTGTGGTGTTGCTACTGCTTGGAGTAAAAGAGAGGCAACGGACTTGTGTGTTATGGCTAGCGTCTCCCTACTGCACTGACCTCCTCCAGCTCCTATTGGTTACTTCCTTGCTATTTATGATAGTTGCAAATTCTTATCAGAATTTGATTTTACCCAAGCTATCCATGTCTGATTACCAATGTGGATACTGCTACAGACAACTAGGCAGTTGTCACCCATTGAAGAGAGGGCTGATTTAAACAGTTACAGTTCAGAATTCTGATGCTACTGAAGTTTTCCAGGATTTAATGGGAATTCTGATTCCTAGGATTCCAGGTGTGATATTCTATTTCAATTATGCTCTGAGATCAACATAATCAACTTCTACACTGCTTCTACAATGTTTCAATACTTTAAATATCTAGGTGGAACAAAGGGGGAGATGATTAAAAAAAAAAAAAAAGAACTTGGAAACTTCCACTGTTGTTTTCTTAGGTTACTGCATGAGTGCTGCTGATATTTATCACGTTCAGGATAAAATATGTGCATTCCATGAGGCCCCCTTTCCAAAAACGAAACAATTGCTCCAAGCCTTCCTGCGGCTACTCAATTTCTGCCATGCTGTACTTCGACAAATGCCACCACTCCTGAGCCTTTTCATCACCAAATAGAAAAAGACATTTGGTGACACTGGCTCATGACTTTAAAGTATTTGGGCACTCTGAGGAATGACAAGCAGTTACTGAATTCGGAGTCTGTTCTAGTTCTTCACAATGAACATAAACCATCATTTCTTACGACTGACTCATCTCTTGGAACATTTGAGATGTATGTTGGTACAAAAATGTCAAACACACTGAGGTCTGTGGCAACTTAGTTCACAGGAACAGTGTAATCTACTGTTGAAGAATAATATAATACATTACCACAAATTTAGAACCCATATTTTCCCACACTTTAGTGATTCCAAATCAGGATGCACTTTAAAATCTATATTAATAAAACTAGCAGAAGTCACCTGCCCCCCCCCCAAAAAAAAACCTCTGGTTTTATCAATGATATGCTTTACAATTGATGGCAAATTAGAATGAACAGAGATCCAGTATTAAGTATAAAGAGTCCTAATAGCAACTAATGACAACCACAACTTCCACAGAAAATATTTAAATTTTTAGCTATCTCTTAGCCTCTGCATTATCTCCTTACAGTGGGATGACTATGAACAATTACAGGCTCGCACAATGTTGTTCCTTGTGGTAAAAATTTATTCAAATTAATGTCTAGAATTGTTTTATATATTGCAAGAATCTATAAAGCTGTGTGGGAAAGGCTAGGCTGATAAGCACTTTCCTTTCTATGAGAAGGGGTCCACACACACACATACCCCACAGTTAAGAGCTCAATTGATTTTGCAGGATCATTTGAGATGAAGAACTTCTTAATTATAGTAGACTTCTTTCCCCAAATGACTCAGTGTGCTCCAAACTTCACCCCAGGGTTCAGCTACAAGAATCATAGGTCTCTACCAGTGATAGACAACACTCTGGTTGCCATGTATTACTGTTCCTGCCAGTGATTTCACACTCGCCTCAAATGAGTTTAAAGAATTTATGGGCAAGCTTCTTAACTGTCATTTCTGTTTCATTAGTCATCATATCACTGTCAAATAAATGACCGCTCTGAAAGAATGGGAGAGCAAACCAAGGATGACCTGAAGCAGGGTGTAGGAAGAAACGAACCAAACCACTAGCCAAATTTCTCATTAAGCATGTCACTCAACAGCTTTCAAATGACATGTACCCAATTATTGTGTGTGTTTATAAACTTTGTAAAAGATACAGAAAGGAGAATGATGATGAGCAGTGCACAATTCAGAAAATTTGGCTAAGGTTTAATGTCTGGACTGTGTAGGTACAGAATTAATCTCAGCTGGTCTGTTACAACCTTCTCATCTCTAGGGACACTGGGCGCCAGAGTGCTGGCCCTTGGCCAAACTTGTGAAAGGTATTAACTAGTGATTCATTTCTGTTAGGGTCCAAGACAGGCCAGTGACAACCTGTTTATTAACAAAACAAAAATAAAAAGTTCAGTCTGATGGTTTATACCTGGTTTTTATTATATTCTTTTGGTTTCTGCTATAAGCCTGGTCATGCAGACTATTTTGGCTGCTTGACCAGAGGGGTATAAAGACCCCTCCTCTTTTATACAAGACTGTGTGTGAAAGTCTTACATAAGACTGTGGCTTACCTAATCCTTGCAATAGCCTTGTGATGGAGGCAGGATAGTCATCATTTTATCAGTGTTGGCCTGACGCAACACGGCATAGCCAAGATTTGAACCCAGGTCTTTAACTAAGACCAGCATCCTTTACACTGTTTTTCAATCTTTCCTGCCAAACCTACTTGCTTCAATTATCTTTTCAAATTTAATTGAGGACTGAAACCAAAATAAGACTATATACCAGAAACAGCTCAATTTGCATCTGTTAATCTTTGCTGCGATCAATCTCAAAATAATGATTGCCCTCCAGGAGGTTTACTAATGAAGGCCTCCTTCTTCCTTGCTTAATTGTTGCCTCCTATAGAACACTGCCCTGCCGTTCAAGTATCCCTCTTTAAAAAACATAACTGTGAATCAAGAAAGAAATATCAATCTTACAACTTTCCTCAAAGTAGATGCGGAAAGCAACTAACAATACAGCACAAGATATATTTCATTGTATCCTTAATGCCATTTTCACTAGCAAAACAAAATAAATTTATGCGAAGACTCCCTATAGCATTGGAGCCAAGGGTCCAATAATATACCCACATATTAGATTTTCAGAAAAACTAAACTTAACAATTACTTACTGTATACTCATTGGGTGATTAACATATTCTTGGAAGGGCCATTCTCAAGCAAATGGTGAAATGGGAAAAATTTCATATTTCCCCATTGCCTCTACTTTCTACACACTCCGCTTTCCATACTCAAAAGTGCATAATATTGACAATATTTTCCTTGACATAAAAATCCACTCCAAAGAAAGAATTTGACAGGCTTGTGCTTATGGCCTTATAAACCCATGACTATGTTGCTGGATATATTCTGTTTGCCCCTGCAGATACCTCTTCACTCTTCTTTATCCTTCACTCATTCTGGGAAGATGACCTATGTCGTCTTATTTTAGAGAGCTCACTTGCCCTCTGGTGCTTTGTTTAGTTTGGCCAATGGAGGAACCTGGCAAGAAATTAGAGGAAGAGAGAAGAATGAAGTCAAGGCTCCCTCCCTGCAGGGTGCCTTGGGCTGGCCGCCTCCTTTCACTAAAAGTCACGGCTCCTCTGGAGGTGGCCATTTTAACTCAAATTTTACCTTCCACATTCTGATAACTTCTCCTGCTCCTAGATGCTTTAGGCCTAGGGATGGTAATAGTTCTGGGGTACTGCATTATCCCTTGTGATTTTTTTATGTTCTTCCCATCCTCTTATAAAAAAAAAATGAGATTTTTAATTAAAAATCTCATGGAATTACGTTAATTTTATTGTGCCGTGTTATATTCTGGGACCCTATATGGTACAACCAATGGTGTCATCAACATTTTAAAGGGACAATGCATGAAAGCCCCCTCCCCCACAAAAACAAAGTTTTAATGATATAATTTCGATGTTGACTAGACAGAGGAGATCTAGGTTATATCAATTATCTATTGCCACAAAACTTCATTAGCATACAATGAAAAAATTATTTAGTTCACGAGTCTGCAAGATTCTGTTGATCTGGAGTTGGCTCAGATGATCTCAGTTAAGCTGGCTCATGAGTCTGCAGTCAGCTTCAGTCTCCTAGGTGGCTACACTGATCTTGGCTGAGCTCACTCACATGTCTAAGGGTCAGCTGGCTGATGGCTGATCAAGGAAGGCGTCATCTAGGACAACTGGGACTACTTGGCTCTGATCCACATATTTTTCACCTTCTTGCAGATTAGCAGACAGATTCTTGTGGCAATAGCAGAGGCCAAGGGCAGAGAAAGTGCAATTATGCAAGTGCTTTTCAAGCCTCTCTTCACATCACATCTGCTAACATCTGATTGGCCAAGACAAATCTCATGGCCAGATCCAGAGACAGAGTGGGAGAGTACAACAGGGTTATACAGCAAAGGGCAAGCATCCAAGAAGAGCTGAGGAATTAGCACCATTGTTGCAACCCTCTACCACAGAGGCTTTCATAGCTATGTGGTTCTTTGCTTCACAAAGGAAGTGACATTTATAGTGGATCTTGGAAGATGAGTAGATTGTCATGAGGTGGAGGAATGAGTCAGTATGTGAAAGCTTAAGAGCACAGAAGTGCTTGATGTACTTGATAATAAACAAACACGCTTTTTATTTTTAACTTTATATAAATAGGGCCATAAACTATGTACTCTTTTGTGTCTAGTTTATTTAATTCAACATTATGTTTGTGAAGTTCATCCATTTTTTGCATGTAGCAATAGCTCAATCTTTCCATTTGTGAATATACTACAATTTTTTTATCTGTTTTATTGGTGTTAGATATTTGGGTTGTTTCAATTTTTTTCAATCATTCTTATACGTGTCTTTTAATGAAAATATGTATACAGGTCTTCTGAGAAATCATAGTATTGGAATTGGTTTGTAATAGGGTATACATATGTTCAACTTAAGTAGCTACTGCCAAAAAGTTTTCCAAAATTGTTGCACTGATTAATATACACTCTAACCAGTAATGTGTAACAGCTCCAGCTATTTCACATCCTTGCTAATGTTTGGCATTGTTAGTCTTTTTCCTTTTAGCCTTTATGGTGGCTGTGCAGTTATATCTCATTGTGCTTTTAATTTGCATTTCTATGACAGCTAATGAAGTTCGACATCTTTTTATAGGGTTATTGTGAATTTATGTAACTTATTTTAGGAAGTACCTATTCAAATCGTTTGCCTATTTTTTTTTTTTTTAAATGGGCTTCCAGACTTTCACAAATACTTTGTGAGGTAAATGTATTGCAAATATACTCCTACTCTAGTTTTTGCCTTTCATTCTTAATGCATACTGATAAGCAGAAGTTTTTCTTTCCAATATAGTTAATTTTATCTTATTTTTCTTTATATTTGTTGTTGTCGTTAGATTGAGTCTGTTCCAACTCAGCAACCCTACATATAACAGAATGAAATGTCGTTCAGTCCTAAGCCATCCTCGCAATAGTAGGTGTGTTTGAGCCCATCGGTGCAGCCACTGTGTCATGGATTGAATTGTGTCCCTCAAAAATGTGTGTCAACTTGGCTAGGCCATGATTCCCAGTATTGTGTAATTGTCCACCATTTTGTGATCTGATATGACTATCCTATGTGTTGTAAATCCTAACCTCTGTGATGTTAATGAGGCAGGATTAGAGGCAGTTATGTTAATGAGGCAGGACTCAATCTACAAGATTAGGTTGTATCTTGAATCAATTTCTTTTGAGATATAAAAGAGAGAATCAAGCAGAGAGAAGGAGGACCTCATTACCACGAAAAATAAGAACCAAGAAGGAAGTGCATCCTTTGAACCTGGGGTGCCGGTGCTGAGAAGCTCCTAGACTAGGGGAAGATTGATGACAAAGACCTTTTCCCGGAGTTCCCAGAATTGGCAGAGAGAGAAAGCCTTCCCCTGGAGCTGGCACCCTGAATTCAGACTTCTAGCCTCCTAGACTTCGAGAAAATAAATTTCTCTTTGTTAAATCCATCCACTTGTGGTATTCCATTATAGCAGCACTAGATAACTAAAATACACTGTGTCAATCCATCTCATTGAGGGTAAATTCTCTTTCTCATTGACCCTCTACTTTACCAAGTATGATGTCTTTCTCCAGGGACTGGTCCCTCCTGATAACACGTCCAAAGTTATCACTATTCTTGCTTCTAAGGAACATTCTGGCTGTACTTTATGTTTAGTGCTTTTTTTTTTTCCTTGCATGTTTGTGTCCTGTTAATGAAATGTTTACCTACTGAAAGTCATGAAAATATTGTCTATGTTTTCTTGCAGAAACTTTATTGCTTTATGTTTCACTTTTAGGTTTGCAATCTACCTGGAATTAATTTTTGTATGTAGTGTGAGGTAGGGGTGAGATTTTTTTTTTCCTAACCAGTTGACCTAGCACTATTTATTAAAAATACCATCATTTTCCCTTTGTACTGCAATGTCATCTTGATTATACATTAAGTGATAACATGTATATAAATCTGTTTTTGAACTCTGTATTATGTTTAATTTTTCTATTTGTCTATTCTTAAATGAATTCTACACAATCCTAATTATACTAACTTTACTATACATCTTGATATCTTGTAGTGTAATTCTTCCAACTTTGTTCTTCAAGATTTTTGGTTTTTCTTGGGTGTTTGAATTTGATAGAAATGTTACAGTTAGGTAATTATTTTCTATAAAGGAATCCTGATGATATTTTTTATTGGTATTGCATTGAATTTATAGGTCAATTTAGGGAAAATTGACATATTCACAATATTGAATTTTCCAATTCAAGAACATGGTATATCATTCTATTTATTTAAGTCTTCTTTCATTTCTCTCAATAATGGTTTTTACTTTTCAGTGTAGCATTCTTAAACAAAATATGCTAGAGTTTTTACTTCTATCTCCTCAGTGTGGCATAGGACAAATCGTTTTGTGAGAGGATTAAAACAGACAGAACTGGTTTCTCTTCTCCCCCTTTCTCATGTTCTTGTCCAGCTCAATGAAAGAACTCTGATCTGAAGAGGAGGGGAAAAAGTTTGGAGAGATTATGAAGCAGTGTAGGGGCCTTGTGCTCTACACCATTCCATGGAATAAATACGCCTATAAGATTGAGATACAAAATTTGGATGGATTTGCAACCTGCTCCCCGTCTTGGAAGCTTTTGGGTGTAGCAGCTCCATTGATGAACCCACTGTATGAAGAATAGTAGACATGGTGGCATGGGTATCTAGCCAGGATATTTTCTCTTTAACTTCCCATGGTTCTCAAGTGACTTTGAAAAAATTATTTGTGTCTTCTGGGGCCATAGGTAAAACCTAGATATTAAGTATTAAGAAAAGCAACCATGCCAATCAGAAGATTACACTGCAGAGTCGGGGCCTGGATCACCCACAATGGGTGGAGAAGCATGTAGCTGAATCTCTGTAGGAAGGTATATGCTGAGAGCTGCACAGGAGTCGATGGAAAAATGCCAGATGGACGAGTTATGACTTGCTAAACAAGCACTGGGCATCATCTGAGCTGGGAAATAGACAGGATAAGGGCTTCAGCTACCTATGCCAGTGTGGCACTGAGGCCAAAAAGTGTACTGCTTACTCCCCAGAACAGAAATGGGATTGCTGAATTACCCAAGAACTTAGAATCAAGATCAAGAGGAAGGAAAAATAGAAAACACTTTGAAGAAACTAAGGAGGGAAGGAATCCCAAACTACATTAAGTTTTAAACTAGGAGTAACTAAGAAATTACCAGATTGGGGAAAAAATCCAGAAGTACTGTGTTTACCTTGAATTTTCAAGATTTAGCACAATGTGAAAATGGTGGCTCAGGAGTGAACTTGAACTTGCTCAAGAGTGAACTTGAGCTCAGTCAGAAAAGAAAGGAAAACTAGAGTTTTGCTCACCTAAGTCTTGCGGGTTGCTGAGAGAGTAAAGAGTGTGCCCTTTAGAGACAGAGAAGTAGATGAGGCCAGATTTGAAACTGCCTTGATCTCAAAGGAAGGAGTTTGGACTTTGATGTGACCTATAGAGTAAGCATTTTAAACAGAAGAGTGATGTGCTCAGCTCTGTTTCATAAATATTCTCTAGTATCAGTGAAGGATCTGGATTGAAGCAGAGCAACTTTGACAGTAAGTCACATAGGAGACGTTTTAGAAATCTAAACAGGAGACAATGAAGGATTAACTCAGTATCTTGGCATCGAGGATGGGGCAGTGGGGTGTAAGACATTTTTCAGGATCAAAAGTGACAACCATCAGTTTGAATCTTCCAAGGGCACGAGAACAGTTTTAGATACTTGTTTGGGATAGTCAGAGGAGGAGGAACAAGAAGGCCAGGTGTAGTGGCAGAGACACTGCATTCAGTCATATATGGATTTGAGGTGTCTACAGAATACTGAGGAGAAGACTTGCAGTGTGAAGTTACATGTGTAAGTCAGGAGCTCAGGGGAGTATGAAGGCTGGAGATAAAGACATGGTGTGTGATAACTTTCTGTTTCTCAAGACATTCTTAAGAACACTTTTTGGAGAAAGAAAACATAGGAAATCTAATCATCTCTTTGCTACTGCATTGTCTGAGTAGGCAGCAATATGTAGGGTCCTATGGAAGTCCGTGTCCCAGTATGCCAGGCTGATGCCTAAAGTCTCATTCTCAGAGATGTATCTCTTTGTTGCAAAATTGCCTTATCATGTGGTCTATTTAAAAAAAAAAAAATTATTTTGTTGTTGCTGTTGTTGAGAATATGCACAGCAAAACATACACCAGTTCAACAGTTTCCACAAGTATAATTCAGTGACATTGATTACATTTTTCAAGTTGTACAACCATTCTCACCCTCCTTTTCTGAGTTGTTCTCCTCCATTTAAATAAAACCACTGCCCCCTAAGTTTCCCGTCTAATCGTTCCAGTTGCTGTTGTCAATTTGATCCCATGTAGATAGTTCTTAAAAGAGCATAATGCTCAAGACAGACATTTTTACTAGTTAAACTAAACCACTGTTTGATTTTAAGAAGACTTCATGGGAGATTTTTGGTTTAAGGCTTAAAGAATATCTCAGGGCAATAGTTTCAGGGGTTCATTCAGCCTCCATGGCTTCAGAAAGTCTGGAGTCACATGGTCCAGTTTTAAAATGCAAATACTTCGTCAGTAATACACCAAATATATCCCTCATCTCTTGGAGAAAATAATTTGGGAAAGAGTAAAATAGGGAAATACTAAAGAGGGAAAAATGAGACAATAATATGTAATTTATCATAGCCTCAAATGTAAAACACAAAACTATAAAATTTCTAGAAGATAATATAGGAGAAAATCGGTGTAATCTTGGATTTGGCAATGAGTTTTTAGATACAATCTTCAAAGCATGATACATAAAAGAAAAAAAATAAGTAAATTTCATTAAAATAAGAAGTTTCTAGTAATGGTCCACACAAACCACAGCCACCTCTAGCCTGAGGCCAGAAGAATTAGATGGTATCTGGCTACCACTACCGACCACTCTGACCAGGGACACATTAGAAGATCCCAGTTGGAGTGGAATAAAAATGTAGAACAAAACTCAAATTTATAAAAAAGACCAGACTTACTGGACTGACAGAGACTGAAGAATCCCCAAGACGACTGCCCTAAGACACCCTTTTAATCTGGAACTGAAGCCACTCCTGGGGGTCACCTCTTAGCCGAATAATAGATTGGCCTATAAAATAAACAATAACACCAATGAGGAACATGCTCCTTAGAACAATCAACTATATGAGACCAAATGGGTAACATTTGTCCAAAAGCAAACATGGGAAGGCAAGGAGGGGTAGGGAAACTGGATGGAAGGAAATGGAGAAGGAAGAGTAGAAATGGGGAGAGTGCTGACACATTGTGGGGATTGTAACCAACGTCATGGAACAATTTGTGTATGAATTGTTGAATGGAAAATGAATTTGCTGGGTATACTTTCACTAAAACACTAAAAAATGAAAAGCTTCTGCTCTGAGAAAGATACTGCTAAGAGAATGAAAATACAAGCCACAGGTTGGAATAGTTAAAAAAACACGTTTCTGATAAAAGTCTTGCATCCAAATTACATGGAGAGCTCTTGAAACTCAACAATAAGAAAACAAACCCCAAATTATAAAGCAGACAAAAGATCTCAACAGAGATCTCACCAAAGTAAGCAAGTAAGTATATGAAAAGATGCTCAATAGCATATGTCATTAGGAAATTGTAAATTAAAATAATGATAAGTTATCACTACATACTTATTCAAATAGCTAAAATCCAACACACTGACAATATCAAAGGCTGGCAAGGAAGTGGAGTAACAGGAACTCTCTCTCTTTTGTTTTTTTTGGGTACTGGATATGCAAAATGCTACAGTCACCTTGGAAGACAGTTTGGTAGTTTCTTACAAAGTTGAACATGCTCTTACCATTTGAACAAGCAAAGGCACTAGTAAGTATTTACTCGAATGAGTTGAAAACTTATATACCCACACAAAAACCTACACATGGATGTTTATAGTAGTAGCTTCATTCATAATTGCCCAAAATTGGAATCTACTATTAAAAGATAAAGCACAAATAAATTAAAGTATATAGGGTTTATTCGAGCAGTTATTCTGTGAGCATACAGGGAGACCGTTTTGTTTCTAAGAAAAAAAAAATGACTCAAAGCAGGCTAGTTGCAATGAATTTTGTCCCATTCTTCGGACAAATCCTTGGGTGTAGTCCGGAAGTTTTAAAATAATGTTGTTGGTTGCCATTGAGTTGATTTCAACTCACGGCCGCCCCATATGTGCAGAGTAAAACTGCTCCGTAGGGTTTTCAAGGCTGTGACCTTTCAGAAGCGGGTCATCAGGTCTGTCTTCCGAGATGCTACTGGATCAGTTCGAATTGCCGATGTTTTGGCTAGTAGATGAGCGCTTAACGGTTTGAGCCATCCAAGGACTCTTTTTAAAATAATAAAGGTAGAGAATTACAAGGATTCTCTCTCAAGAAGTAATGTAAATTGCCTAATGTTAAATTCTTTGCACAAGATACACCCTGAGCGAGTTACCGTTAACATGTTTGTCACAAAGGGGAATCTGTTTTATGGTCACTGTCACTAGGAGTCAGAATCAACTTGGTGGCAATTTGTGTGTGTGTGCGTGTGTGTCCACATTATTTCTTTTTATCTGTTTTTAAGTGCATTTCACCTTGGTCAGTGACCTTTGTGAATGTTCCTATACACTCAGAGGAATGTGTCAATTCCTGTTCCTCAGTGTCTCTATTTTAACACAACCAAGATGTCCTTCAATAGGTGAATGGATAAACAAACTGTGATATATCAATACAATGCAATATTATCCAGCAATAATAATAATATTTTTTTTAAAACACCATCAAGCCATGAAAAGACATAGAGGAACTTTGTATGCGTACCACTAAGTGAAAGAATTCAGTTTGAGAAGCTACATACAGTGTGATTCCAACTATATGACATTCTGGAAAAGACAAAACTATAGTTACAGTAAAAAGATCAGTGGATGCCAAAGTCTTTGGGGTGGGGGCAGAAGTGAGGAAAGATGAATAGGTGGAACACAAAGGATTTTTAGGGCATATTCTATATGATACTGTAATGGTAGATACATGACATTAGGCATTTTCAAAACCTATAAGACATTACAACACAAAAAGTAAACCCTAATGTAAATAATGAACTTTAGTTATTAATAGTATATTAATATTAATTTTTCATTTATAATAAATATGTCACACCCGTGCAAGATGTTAATAATAGGGGAAACTGTAGGGAAAGGGAAAGGGATTATTTGGAAACTCTCTGTACTTCCTGCCTAATTTTTCTGTAAACCTAAAACTTCCCTAAAAAGAAAAGTCTATAAAAAAATTGTAAAAAAAAAAAACTAAAAGCTTACTGAAAGTAAATTGGATTTTTCCGATGTTAAAAAATAACGCGTGGTTACACATTTTTTACTTCATATTTACTCTGCTTCATATTTAGAGGTCCCTGGGTGGCGCACACAGTTTGTGCTTGACTACTTACTAACCTAAAAGTTAGCAGTTTGAACCCACCCAGTGGTGCAGTAGAAGAAATGCCTGGCAATCTCCTTCTATAAATATTAGAATCCTATAGAGCAGTTCTACTCTATAACACGTGGGGTCGCCATGAGTCAGAATTGACTTGATGGTAATGGGTTTGGCTTTGGTTTACTTCATATTTTGACAGGGCTTGCTCTGTGAGTAAATCTTGGAAACCACACCTTTATGGTGGTCTACAATGTCTCAGATTCCAGTCACTCTTTCTGACTTGTGTATTCTCATCCCTTGACATGAGCCTTCCTTCTGTGTAGCTTCAGTCACAGCTCCGGCCCCTCCATTTCTGAAACACTGTCTTGGTGGCACATGTTTAGTATACACAGTAAAACCTGCCAAAGTTGGAACCTGTGTAAGGCTGAAACCTGTCTGAGAAGGAAAACTCAAATATTTTCCACTAAAGGGAGAGAGAGAAAAATGGTAAGACTACACCCTGTCAAAGGCAGAAAACCTGTGAGACCTGGAAAAACAAGGCAGTCCTGTTGAGTTCCACCTCTCACAGTTTTCACTATAGTATATATACCACATCCTTGGTCCTAAAATTGGGCTCAGGCCATGTGTCTGAAGAGGTTTGTGATTAGACTCTTCCAGAAAGCTGAAGGGTATTTGAACATGCAACTAAGTTCAGCAAAGGCCTTGCTTAATTGACCTGAGAAGAATGTTTTGGAGGACAGTATAGCTATAAAGTCTAGATTATTTCAGAATTTTGTTACTGAAACACAGAAAGATTAAGTAATTTCCCTAGGCACCCAGAAGGCTTTGCTTAAAATCCCAGCTTGTCCCACTTACGATGTGAACTTGGACCTCTGTGCCCCGGTTTCTAAATCTGTAAAATGAAGAAAATAAAGTTGATTTTACAAGCTGTTTCAGGGTTAAATGGTGCAATAGATGAAATTAGCAATGTGCTTATCACTTTACATGCAAGAGCTCAATGAATGGTGGGTGTAGAATGCTCAGTGACTAACCTAGAACAACCAGGCTTTGACCTTCATTCCTGTGCTGAGTTCCCTGAATCTCACCTTTCAGAAAGATGTCTTTGGATAGAAGGTCTGGGCTTGAAAGAAACTACTTGTGAGAAAGGAGGGGCAGTCACACGAATTTGAAACATTGAGTGGGATGTGGAATTGAGCCATACACTGAAACCATTATTGAGCCCAGGTTGGATGATTGTGAATCTTCATATCATTCATTCTTACTTGTCAGCCACTTGCATGTCTGACAGACCATACCATGAGTGGAAAACGATAAATTGTCATGCATAGGTTTTCCCTGAAAACTGTCAGATTGCACACTGGGTTCAGAAAGACGATTAATCCATGCAGTGACTATAATTTCCTATTGAGAGTGACTTATTCTCCTCTCCTTTCTGATGGTCTTGGGCACTATCCTTAAAAGCATATGGTATGTCATATGTGAAGCATATCACTGAACTCCCATCAGTGAAATAATATTCTCTTATAGTGTTTTGGAGCCCTGGTGGCACAGTGGTTAAGAGCTCAGCTGCTAACCAAGAGGCTGGCGGTTCAAATCCATGAGCTGCTCCTTGGAAACCCTATGGGGCAGTTCCACTTTGTCTTATAGGGTCGCTATGGTTTGGAATTGACTCAATGGCAATGAGTTTTGTAGGGTTTTGGGAAGAACTTGGTAGATTTTAACCAAAATCATAAAGAAAGGATGTTGTCACTTTCTTGTGGCATGTAAAAAAAAGAGGTGAATATTTTGATGTGTACAGTTACATGTGAATTAAACATAGCTAAGGAAATGATCATTTTCAATGTACTACTGCATTAAGCAAATTAGGTATAACTACAAAGGATGTAATCAATTAGATTTTCAAGCGTAGCTTGTTAAAGCAGATCACATCTGATGTGTGTGTGTGTTTGTGCATGCATGTTTGTGAATATGTATGCTTTTCAAGTATTTTTGCCTACCATTTAATTTAATATTGAAACAATTTTAATGGATCAAAAACAAAACAAAAACCCTTCCACATGTTAACACCATGTTTTAAACACCTTTCTGCCTAATTCCAATTTGTTCAGAAATAAATATCTAAAAACAGAGTATCTGATGACAACAAATATACATACATTTCCATGTTTTATAAAACAGCTTTGGTCATAGGCATTACAAGCTACACCTTTGCTCTCTCATTTCTGGAGCCATACATTATCAACAGCTCCTTTGAGGAATGATTTACTGAAGCTATCTCATTATGAACATTTCATATTCATAAAATGATGGCTTTCTCCTGGCAGGCCTTATCCTCACTCAGCTAAATGGGAAGTTGTTTCTCTGAAGAGAGCCCCACTATTGAAACGAGCGGAACAAGAACTCACATCACACATGAAAAGCTTTTGGAAGAGACCTGGGATTGGCTTTCGGGTGGACATAATTCAAATGCAAATTCATTTCAGCGGTGCTTTGCCCTGGATGCCAAATTTTGGGGCGAAAGGAAGACCAACTACTGATCATTTGCTCTTTTCTACCTGTAAACAGAATGCCAGTAATAGAACCAATATCCTTTTTTTTTTTTTTTTCCAAAACAGTGTCATTAGAGGCTTGAAAAAAGGATCGTAATGCTCAATGCACTATTACAGAGGAACATTCCCAGTGATGCCCCTATTAGCAATTCACATAGGCTTGGGCTTTTAAAAATAAGACAAAAATGTTGATTCTGTTTTTAGATTTCAAAAATTAAAGTATACAGTAAATATAAAAAGTAGGATAAAACAACCATATTTTGTCCTGCCATCTAAAAAAATATTAACAATTTTAATGTATTTCCTTCTAGTCTCTTTTCTTCCTTTTTTTTTTTTTAACTCAGTGTTGTTTATATAATTGTGGTTTAGCAATCTTTTTTTTTTAAATTTCACTTAACATAAGAGATATCTCTTCTTAAACACATTTTTTAATGTTTAGATGATAATCCATAATGTAGCTGTTCTAGAATTTATTTCACTATTTCCTTAGGGAAGTATTAGACATTCAGTTTCTTTTATATATATATAAACCCATTGCCATTGAGTCGATTCCAACTCACAGCACCCCTAAGACAGAGTAGAACTGCCCCCACTGGGTTTCCAAGGCTGTAATCTTTATGGAAGCAGACTGCCATATCTTTCTCCTCCAGAGCAGCTGGTGGGTTCGAAGTGCTGAAGTTTAGGTTAGTAGCCGATTGCTTAACCACTGTTCTACCAGGGCTCTCTCTATAGAAATAGCATTATTTCTTTATATAGATTTCATAGAAATAGAATTAACAGTTTAAAGGTCATGAGCATTTGTTAAGGTTTTCGATAAAGAGTACAAAATGGCTTTATTCCCCATAGCAGTAAACACAAGGACCCATTTCTACAAAACTTTGCCACACCTCTTAGTTCTTTCTGGTTCTCCCCACACCACTGATTGTCAACCAGGGGTAATTGTGCCCTCCAGAGGATATTTGGCAATGTGTGGAGACATTTTTGTTTGTCACAATTGGGAGATGCTACTGGCATCTAGTGGGTAAAGGTGAGGGATGCGGCTAAACATCCTACATTGCACAGAACAGCCCTTGGCAACGAAGAATTATCTGGCATAAAATGTCATAAGTCCTTTTTTCTTCCTTGAGTTTTGGTTATTTCAGTAGGAATATTTTGGCTGAGAAGAAATGCTAGGAAAGAGCTTTCAAAAAAAAAAGGGTTTCATATAAAAAGCATAGTTGGCAAAAAGCACAGGGAACATAATGGAAAACCAAAAACATCTCCAAAATTTCCAAAAGTTCCCTAAAGGACAAAATTGCCACCAGCTGAGAACCACCATTCTAGACTGATCAAAATATCTTGTTCTCAGTTGGTACTCAATGAATAATTGTTGAATAAATATATGAATTTGTGATTTCAATTATGGTTATTTATTAATTTATAGAAGTATTAATTCCTTTCTCCTCAAAAAATCATAACTTGTAAGTTGAAATACAGTTTATGTATTTAACTATAACTTAGTAATAAAAAACCCTAAATTATTAAAAAATACAAAAATTATTATGTTTATTAAGTAGTAAACCAACCAGCCTTCCTGGGAGACAGACAAGTAGATTTTTTCCTGAGAGAGAAATTGAAGTTCATAAACATGGGCTGCTTCATCCAAGGCCACACAACAGTTTCCATGCAGGACCTAAATAATACTTTCTTCTCATTGAGGATGCAGATGGAGCCATCTTCACATTTATTATCCTACCAGTGTCCTTCCCCAAGCTCCATTCCTTCCTATAGAAAAGTCTCATTAAAAGCAAAGACTGGATCTTACATCTATTCGTATTTTGCACAGTGCCAAGCATAGTGTTTTGTATAAAATAAGTATTAGAACAAATATGATTTATATAAATAATGTTTCCATTTATCCAGGATCTAATTTCCTTTATGTGTCTAATCAGGATCCTTATCTTTCAGCTGCCATAGATCACAGTCATCATCCGTGATGGAGATAAGCCAAGGCTCTAGATTTATGGCTCTGGGAGTCAACAAGGTACAAGTCTCTGTCTGTACTCCAGATAGTGTTCTGGATGGATGCTCTATGAAGTTGTTATTTAGAAGCCTGGCAGCATCTCTTCCAAAACGGAGAGTCACAGTTGGCATTCCTCTTGTTAGCATTTTGTTACTTAATAGATGGTCCCAAAGTGATTATGTGCCAGGGCCTGGGCAGCAATACTGGAGACCAGTCTTTCCCCGACTGGCTTTGGTGAGAGTACTTGGCTGACTGGCTGTTTTCTTTGATATTGGAGTTCAACAAATACTTATTGAGACTTTACTTTGTGCATGAATCTTGGCTAGGCATAATAAGAGATAGAGACATGATGTAAGATATATCACCAAGCATTAAAAGGATCTAAAAAGCTGGTAGGGAGAGAAGTATTTAAATTAGCACACGTCAAGGGCAGGCTCTAATTAGTGCCAGGAGAGAGGCATCGTACGGATTTTTTAGGGCAGAGAGGAGAAAGATCACGTCCAGTTGAGCAGTCATGAGAGATTTAATGAAAGAGCTGGCATTTGGTCTGAGCATTGAAGGACGGATGCATTTTTGACAGGTAAAGAGGAGTTCAAGAAGCAACATGACCAAATTCACAGAGATTAGGAAGCATAGGACATGTCTACTATATAATAATAATAACAATAATTTGACAGCTAATGTAAATACACATTGAGCACTTACTTTGTTCTGATGTATTCTACTAAACTTTGTATTCTTTTATGCTAAAAATGGAACAAGGGCCAAATTATCTATTGATACAGTGCCTAGGGCTCACAATAGTCTCAGGGGCCCTTGGAAATATTCTAATTTCTTTTAAAATCAGACAAAAAATATAATACAGCCTAGTTTATACTCATCTTTATACCAATGTCATAAAATATAGTTTTTAATATTATTTTTATGGAAGGGGCCCACAAAGGCAAAAGGACCTAGGACTCACAAAGACCTAATAGGCCCATCCTGACTTCTCTCATTCTTTCGCTTCTACCTCCAAAATATATTCCAATTCTGTTGCTTTCTCTCCAGACAAAGATAAAGCACTATAATCTCTTATATGGACTACAGCTCGAGTTCTTGACAGGTTCCCTGCTTTTACTCTTGCTCCCTACAGCTCAATGAACTGTGGTCATTCCTTTGCTTAAAAAGCTCCAGTGGCTTCCCATTACACCAAAAATAAAATCTCATTTTCTTCTTTTAGCCCAAAGGGCCCTGGATACCAATCTTAACTCAGTTGGTATTATTCCCACCACCACCACTACCATGAAGACCTAGCAGTGCTGATCTTTTCTGTTCAATGAATACACCAAGTTCACCCGTCTTGAGTTCTTTTCACTTTACATTCCTTCTACCTGTAATGCCTTCATCCCCCTAGTTTTGCATCACTTTTGCTTCTCAATATTTAGATCTCAGTTCACCTCAGCGAGTTCTTCCATGATCACAGAATTTAAAAGGCCTTTGTCCCCTGTCAGATATTTCTGTATAGTACCCCATTTTAATATTTTAGATAGCACTCTATTAATATATGAAATTAAGATGTTAGTTTATTGCATGTCTTT
>NW_004444142.1:4267666-4268637 GCF_000243295.1 Trichechus manatus latirostris
TGTTTGCACACATTTCCTTAATAGCAGCTGCTGGATGAAGGAGAATTCACTTCATGTATTTAGTGAGGACAACTCTCAGGCAGAAAATCCTCCAATTCTATTATAGAAACATCTATTTCAGATATTTTCAAATCCTGGGAAACCAAAGAAAATTATCTGTAACTTCGGTACCCAAAAATGATTATAGCTTTTCTTTGTAACAATTATCAGCTCATAGCAACGCATAATTTTTATTGCATCCCTGCTGTCCTAAAATAGCTTTTCTTTCCTTGCTCCAGGTTAATTATAACCGTCCAGCATTCATTCATTCATCACACATTCACTGAACACATTGTATGTGCAGGAATGCTAAGCAACCTGTTTAGTGTGGAAGATAAACAGGGAAGGAATCCTCTTAAATCTATATTCACTATACCTGGAATAAAAATGCTTCTCCCCATCTCCACTACTACCACTCTAGACCAAGTCACTATGTTCTCTCACCTGGTTTCCTCTAAGATAATTAGTCTTTCTGCTTTCACACTTCTCCCCTATTCTCAACATAGCAACCAGACTGAGTCTTTTAAAATGTAAGCAAGATCATGATACTCCTCCACTAAAACCCTGCAATGGCTCTGCCTGGCACTCAGATAAAAGCCAGTCTTTCCAGAGGCCTACCAGGCTCCATGTGATCTGATTTTCTTGGAACTTATCTTCTCCTGCTCTTCCCCACCCATCCCCATCCCATTCACTCTTCTCCAGCCACAGTGACTTCTTTATTGCTCTTCAAACACCCCAACGTATGCTCCCATCTTAGGAAATATTTAGTGTTGATGTTTCATAGCATTTACTACTTGCTAACATATGGAGCCCTGGTGGCACAGTGTTTAAGAGCTCGGCAGCTAACCAAAACGTTGGCAGTTCAATTCCACCAGCCGCTCCTTGGAAACCCTATGGGGTGGTTCTACTCTGTCCTATAGGGTCACTATGAG
>NW_004444142.1:4268865-4269790 GCF_000243295.1 Trichechus manatus latirostris
GCTTCCAAAAACCAGACAATGAAAACCCTATGAATCACAGAGTTGGATCTTGTGCACAGAGTTGCTGTGAGTCAAGGGCTGACTCAATGGCAGCTAACCACCTACTATATAGTTGACTTTTTATAGTATTATTATACGTATCCTTCACCCTCACTTCCCTCCACAAGGAAAAGGTCTTCTTCAATTTTGTTCACTGCTGATTCCCAAATACCCAGACATAACAGATGTTTAAAATTATTTGTAGAATGAATAAATAAATATACATATATTTAATACAACATGGTGACTTCATTGAACAAACTGTTGGGAAAGGTGGAACAAGGAGCAGAAACTCAACCTGGAAAGAATTGGCTGGGGGGAGGAAATTCTGAGAAAAATACTTCCTTTAAATCAAATATCCAATATTCTGATTCACTGGAACACTTTTCCAGGTAAGAGTAATCTTTAAGGTTATCGAGTATCCTCATGTAAAAAAGAGGAGGAGGCTACTATGTCTAGAAAATTTCTAAATATTGTCCACCACCTACTACCCCTCTAAGTCCACACCAACTCCTTTTAGGGTTAACTCACCACAGTACTTCCATCTTCTCTAAACAGTGGAAGATTATTCACCACTGAGAAAAAACAGCCCCTTGGCTTGCTATGCTGATGTTTATTTGTTCATCATGCTTCATTTTATATAGATCCTAAGACATTCTTCTTTATACCAGAATATTCTCTCATCAACATTCCATAGATCCTTAAAGTTTTATCAGTAGGATGTATATTCCTTTGGGATATTGCTGGCTTCTGTTAAAAATAAACACTTTTGGCAAGAGTAACATTACTAATTCCTTGGAGTGAATATTTTATTAAGTATTTTCAACCAAGAATTGAGAGAGAAGTTCTGATGGAATAGGGAAGGTGAGATGGAGGAGATGTAGAG
>NW_004444142.1:4270125-4271081 GCF_000243295.1 Trichechus manatus latirostris
AAGACAGTCCTTACATACTGCACCATTTAGCGTGGGTCCAGCTTTTTCATAAGCCTGGAGTGCAAGGAGTATCACAATGTAGCCAGTGGACAAAGCACTAGAAACCCAGGACTTTGTCCTTAGCTTTACCTCCTTTCTATTTTTGTCATCTTGGACTGCCATTTATTCATCTACACAGCAGAGGTAACAATGGCTATCTTCTTCTCTCTAAGTGTTAGGATCAAATGCACTAATGAATGGAAAAACTATGTAAAAAATGTAAAAAGTCAAGAAGGAGCTTCTCAAAGAAGAGGGAATGTCAGAATCACCCAAGGGACATTTTTACATTACACTTGCTCCCAGCAATAGATTTTGTGTGTGTGTGTTTCCTAATGCTTTGATTAAGAGGCAACTTTTTTATTATATTTCAAACAGACACAAAAGTAGAACTAAGAGTATAATGACTTGCCATTATCAATGACCCAACATCAACAATTATCAATACATTGCTACGCTTGTTTTACCTACTTCTCCCAACTACCTTCCCCTTGCTGGTGATTACAGTTTACAGCTTTAATGAGATATAGTATAGATAACATAAATGCATGTATTTTCGGTATAAAATTCAGTGATTTTTTTTGTGTATAAATTTATAAAGTTGTGCAGCCATAACCAGAATACAGTTTTAGAACATTTTCATCACCCAAACAAGTTCTCACTTGTCTGTTTGCAGTAAATCCCTGCTCCCACCCCTAGTCCCAGGTAATCTATGATCTGCTTATTATCTCTATACATATTCCCTCCCTGGTCATTTCATGTGAAAGGAACAAAACAATGTGTAGCTTTTTGCATCTGACTTCCTTCACTTAGCATAGTATTATTGAGGTTCCTGTATGTTGTAGCATGTATCAGCAGTTCTTTCATTTTTATTGCTAAGTACAGAAGTGAATATACAAATTTTGTTCATTCATTCATCA
>NW_004444142.1:4272974-4274222 GCF_000243295.1 Trichechus manatus latirostris
TTCCATGAACTTTATGGTTTTAGCTTTAACATTCAGGCCTTTAGTCCATTTTGTTTTGGTTTTTGTGTATGTCATTGCTTTGGTTTTGAGATGAAATAACAAAACACCCTAGGAATAGAGAGTTGCTGATAGGTTCACACATTGATTACTGTATGTAATGGAAAAGTGAGATGTTTCTTTTTCCATCTTCACTTTTTTAATCTGGCTTCTAACCTAATAAGCTTTCCTAGGTACCACTACTGGGTTTGCCATCTTTTCTTCACTTTTGCTCATAGATGTAGAGTCTCTTGTCTGGTAAATTTAGAAGAAGGAGCTAAACAGATTATCCCACCTCTGTTTATCTTCCCATTCCTCACTCTGAAATCTGTCTACCTGTAGCATGCATAAGTTCTGCTTTGCTCCTATGTCAAGGGAAAGGACTTCTTTCCTCAATGCTGCCAGTGGCACCGATTGGCAAAGTCTGGGTAATTCTTGAAGGCTGCATCAGGGAACCTATCATTGATCCACATTTGAGCCACATTCTCCAACAGCTTTGTCAGTAACAGAGGGGATATTTGGACCTCTATCTACTTGAATCATGCAATTATTGATCAATTGTTTCTGAAATCAGATAGGAAAAAAAAAAAATCCAACAAAACCCCCTAAAATCCGAACATAAAAAAATAAAGGAATGGTTATTTTAAAAAGAATTTTTAGCAACACAATAACCTCAACCAAGACAACAGGCATAGGAATAATAATAATAATAAAAAAATTATATTATTATTTCTAAATGTTCAGTTGACCAGGAGTTTGGTAAATTGCAGTGTTTTAAGGGTTAAAGTCATACTGTGGTAAATATAGTAATTTAAGTAGAAGGGGATGAGAATAATCCAGGAACCTCAGTGTTGTAGACTGTTATTGTAGTACTTAACATTCAAAGATACCACTGTATGTAATTTAAAACACTCATTTGCCAAAATGTTGAAACCGTATTAAAATGATTTTGTTACTGCATTTTATTAATATACAAAGGACTTTTTTATTCTTACCACATTTCTCTAAAGTAATCTTGGTTCTTTCAAAAATTCTTTGATTCAGAAAATTAACAAGCACATTATTTTTCCATGTTTCAACACAAGCTGTTTGATTTTTGCAATTCATTTTGTAAGATAAAACATAACAGAGTTCCTGATCTTATGACTATCGGGTTTACAAATTACTTGCAGTGGTAGAACTGAAGGGCATAGGGAATGAGTTGAGTGGAAA
>NW_004444142.1:4285783-4287558 GCF_000243295.1 Trichechus manatus latirostris
ACTAAACAGCTTGCACTTGCTTTCAAAAAAAAATTATATAGCTAGGGAAATAATAGGTGTCCTTTAAAAAAGTATACCACTGAGGTGGGGCCAAGATGGCAGAGTAGTCGGATGCTTCCTGTGGTCCCTCTTACAAGAAAGACCTGAAGAAACAAGTGAATTCATTATATATGACAATTTAGGAGCCCTGAACATCAAAGACAAAGTTGAGGAATAGGACTGAATGGCAAAGGGAGGGAGAGACGGTTCAGAAGCAGTGAGGAGTCGCCAGAACTGACTTGATGGGAACTGGCACCCTGCAGGCTGGATCGGCTAGCATACGCATTGGAGTAAGCAGTGGCGCTTGGGGCACATTTTCCACATTGGGACAGACCGAGTGGCAGAGAATCTACTTAAGCCTCCAGAACCAGTGAAAAGTGGCGCTCAATTGGCAAAAGATAATTATATGCGTCTAACCTACCACGCGGATCAAAAAACACTCCCTTTGGGATGAAACTTTCTCCCATTTACCTGCTTCCCCCCTGCTCTGCACCAAGTCCCAGGGCTGGCTTCAGCAACTGCTGAGTCCCCTGGACCGAAAGTAGGACCCATCACTCACCCTGAGCCATTCTCCTGGCTTTGGAGAAGGAACAAATTAACAAATAGGAAAAAATTATCTGCCAGCTCCCCTAAGCTGAGACTTCAGGGTAGGCATAGCCCCTTTGCCTATGCACAGGCATAAGGGGTCCACAGATTTTGAATGTCTTTCACCCCTGCATAGACCTGCGTGGGCCCATTTCAACAGCGTAGGCCCTCATTAGCACAGTACAACAGGATATGTACCTGAAGCCTATTTTCAACTGTACCAGCTATAATGTAGAGTGGCAGATTTGTGACATTTGACACTGTTCTGCCCATTAAGCAGGGTCCTCACCTACACACATCTGGGGCCTGAGGACTGGTGGCTCCACCCACGCCACTTAGCCACCCGTGACAGGGTCCAAGAATAAGTGGTACCTAGTCCTTAACAGCCAACAGCATTGGGTGCCCATAGTCCACTGAAAAACCCACCCACCTACATGCTGTAGGGAACAGGGACACACTTTCCTCCCAGATACTCAGGGGCAGCCACCAGCCCCCTGCCTTGCTCAGTGCATGACCCTCTATTGTAGGCAGATACCTGTGTGTACTCCAATTACGCCTGCCCATCTAGGGCGGTAGGCGAGAGCCTGCACCACAACTTGGTGACTGACTATCTGGACACCTTAGCTGAATCAATATAAGAAAAGTAAACAGACTCCTGGGCTTACATACTTAGTAACAGCTCTAACCACCTGATGATAGGACGTGACAGCTTCAAAGGTGCCAATAATCAAACTAGCTCATGTGAGCAGCCTATTTGGGCATATCAAAACAAAACAAAACAAGAAGCTAGGACACAGTAAGCAAATATAAAACAAATAAATATAATAACTTGTTGATGCCTCAGAGACAATAGTCAATATCAAATTACATAAAGAGGCAGATCATCATGGCTTCAGCAAGTGCCCAAAACAAAGAATCAAGAAACATTCTGGAGGAAGAGAACTTCTTGGAATTACTGGAAGTAAAATTCAAAAGATTAACATATAGAGCTCTTCAAGGGATCAGGAAGGAGATTAGGCAAAACAGAACAAATCAAGGAATACACAGACAAAGCAATAGAGGAACTTAATAAGGTTATACCAGAGCATAATGACAAATTTAACAGGCAGCAAGAATCCATAGAGAGACAGCAAACGGAAATCCAAAAGATT
>NW_004444142.1:4288908-4295546 GCF_000243295.1 Trichechus manatus latirostris
TGAGAATCATGCAGATAGTTCATTTCACATGGGGCCAGGACACAGGACTCCAGACTCTTATTCTCAAACTTTTCTTCTCTTACCATGGTGCAGTGATCAATCACAACAACATCACAAAAGTGAGAGAGGATCCTAAGGGAACAAGATCTTTTCTAGAGAATAATTTCTTCACTATTTTAAACACTCTGAAACACACAAGGTAAGGCAAAGTTGGAAAAGGTTATTTGAAGTCCTGGTAACCCCCAGGAGTGATTCTTACTTTTAAGGTTATTGGCACATGGATGAAGTCTATTTAGAATTAGACACTCTGAAGATTGAGAGGGACCTAGGGATTATCTAACACACTACCATTACACCTATTCCTCACTTATTGACTATCTCATTATCCAATATTTCACATTTATGACAGTAGTAAAAAATCTATTCGACTATTTTGCACATTAACGACGTACGTCTGGCAGTAGTAACAAAAGCTGAGGTGCAAGGTGAAAGCAGCATTGTCTGTGATGTTTAATTACATCAAATTGGCTGGGCCATGATTCTCAGTGGTTTAGCAGTTATGTAATGATATAATTTGGCAGTTATGTAATGATGTAGTCATCCTCCATTTGGGGATCTGATGAGGTCATTCTCCATTTTTGCATAATGCCGATTTTCACATAATGACCTAGTCTTTGGAGACTAACCATGTCAATAAGTAAGGAATGGGCGTATATCTAGAAGTTCCTCCTCAATATTTCTGCCAGGGGTCATCTAACTCCTGATTGATTTATCTCACCAGTGATGAGGAGACAATCTGTTCCATCTTGGAGCAACTTTGTTTGCATAAATCTCTTCGTTCTGATTAGCAAAATCTCTCTGTTTAGGTAAATGCTTTAACTTCTACACATTGGTTTTAGTTCTAGCCTCTGTGGTTACCCAACCAATCTAAACTTCTCCCATAAGACTGCCTTTCAGATTCTTGGGGACACTTATTCTATTGTCCCTAATGCTTCTCTTCTCCAGTATAATTGTTCCTTAATTCCTTAGCTGATTTTATTTTAGGTTTCCTGGTTGCTCTTTCTTACCTTGAAACATACAGTACCAAACTGAATAGTGTAGCCAGTGTATATACCAGGACACTCACACTGATGATCATTGACATTCTGCTTGTGCTGTTGTGACCCAAAATCCCACAAACCCCGTGTTTCCCAAATTTCTGTATTGTAGGTCTGTGATAGAGCATTCATTTTATGAGATGTTCAATAAAAAATGGGCTGTCTAGTTGCATGGGCCTAGGAAAGCTGTATCCATATTTTCCCTACTGGGGAGACTATGAAAAACTCTGAGAAATCCTGCAGTTAAAAAAAAAAATTAACATAGCATTTCCAAAACATATTTAATAGCAGAATTTTTACTGTTTTTGTTTTTTATAAGCTAACATTTGGAAAAGTCTTTGTTCTTTTTTTAACTGTTATTATGGAAAATTTTAAACTTATGTAAAAGTAGAGAGAGTAGAATCTTATGTATCTACAACTCAGGTGCAATAATGATCAATTTATAAACCATCTTGTTCATATATGCCCCCATCCACTTATCCCACTCTTGGATTACTAAAGGAAATTCTCAATCAACATAGAATTTCATCTATAAATATTTCATTAGGTCAGTCTAACAAGTGATTAATACTCTATTTTTATACACAATTAAATTGAGACTATCATATAATTTAAAAAATAATAATTCCTCAATATCTCAATATTATCAAATATCTAATCAGTGTGTACATTTCCCCAAATATTTTATAATTGTTTTGGTTAAAAATGTTTGAATCAGATTCCAGTAAGTCCCATTACATACATAGTGATTAGTTGATAAGTATGTTTAAGCCTATATTTGCTTTTCTACCTCTATTGTATTAAATAAATGAACTATCTAACTAACTAGTTAATTTTTGTTGTTACATAGAGTAAACATTGAACAGAACAAATCCAAAGATAACATGACATAAGAGACCTCCTTGTACATTTATATCAATCTATTGTCACTCTCGGAGTATACTTGTTAAACATACTAAGTCATCTGATTATACTATTATCCAGGCATATCTCTTCATTTTGTCCACAAGGATTTCATGGAAGATACATAATCAAATCCTATGTTAAAATTCAGAAACGTTAATTTTACATAGGCTGTGCTCTAATCTACTAGGCTAGAAGCTAGCCAAAAATTAATTAAGTTAGATCTGGCATTACTTCTTCATTGTGAACTCATGTTTAAAAATGAAATAATAATCACTGTGAGCAAAGTGTTCATGAACCACCTTTTAAATGAATAGATGCTGTAAACTTACAATCATCATACCAGGCAATCATTCACAGAATCCATATTTACTTATCTCCTGTCCTCCTGCACCTTCCTTTTAATCATTATTCTTCAAAAGTTGCCATCAATGGTTTAGCAGTCTCATAAGTAGAACTCTCAGTAGTCAGGCAAATCAACTACCTTGGTCAGGAAATTTAAACTAGTGGAGCAAAACTAGTTGTTTCTTACAACTCCTTCTAACTTGGGCTTCTTCATAGTAAGTATAGAGCAAAATATCATGTCAGGGCATTGAGTTGGTCATTACCCTCATCTTTGTCAATGCATCAGTAGGTCTATTCCTTGGTCTGTTCCTCCAAACATACATTTTAAAGTCTTCTGGCCATCTTTAATGCATTTCATAAGGTTCACTTGTTCTCGAATTTAGTCGTGAGCTCTTTCATTTCACACTCAGCCATGGTTATTTAAGTCACACTGTTATCACAAGGCAACTGTGAACAGAGAAACTTTTCACTGTGCTGGAACTAGACTTTCTCATGACCCTGTAGGTGACTATTTAGCTCAGCTCCTCAGTCCCGAATCCCCCACCCTTGATGAGTTCACTTGGTGTCCTGTCCTGCCGGAAATCACTCTTTAAAATCACACTAGTCTACAAGCCCCTCCATTGATGGCCCTACCTTTTCTCCCAGAATGCTCTTGTCTGTTTATGCATATTATTCCACTTTGCCCCAGAGTCCTGCCTCTCAGAAGGAATTAAGGTGTTCTGAGTCAGAATCGACTTGAAGACACCAAGTTTGGTTTTGTTTATCCTCATGAAGCCACAAAAGTATTAACAAATACTTTTCTCTCAGGGCAGTAGGTACTTCCTGGTCTTACATTTACAGAATTTAGAGTGGCCCTCTCAAGTGCTTCCTGCCGTCATGATCATCCCTAATACACTCATTAGTGCTTTTTGGTGTCCAAACCTTAGAAAGGGCTGAAGACTTTTTAGAACCAACCATCCCATTAGACACCTTACTGTTTGAGTGTGTAACAATCCTTCAGTCTTTTTACCCTGAATCCATAAAGTTGTTTCTCATTTATTTTCTTCACAACATGTCACACATACATACATACACACACATAAACACACACACACAGAGTATATCTTCCAAGATCCTAACTATCTGCTTCCTTCAGCCAGTGAAAAATAAGATAACATTCCATTCTGCAGAGATCAAACTTCTGGCAAACTCAGCCTTTTAGAAAACAGAATTCTTTATCAAAGTGAGGTTATAGAGGAATTTATTAATCAAATATGTATTGAGTTCCAATTTTAAGTCTTTGAGAAATGAAAATGTATAATTCATAGTTTTTATTATCAAGGATCTAAATATTTGTAGGAAGAACATATAACAGTGTATCTAATTCTAAAACAAGACCCATCATGACGTGGACTTCAGTGGAGATATAAGGGTTATAGGGTGGAAGATTGTCTTAATTATCTAATGCTTCTATAACAGAAATACCACAAGTGGATGGCTTTAACAAGGAGAAACTTGTTTTCTCACAGTTTAGGAGGCTAGAAGTCTGAATTCAGAGTGCCAGTTCTAGGGGAGGGCTTTCTCTCTCTGTCACTTCTGGAGGGAGGTCCTTGTCTCTTCAGCTTCTGCTTCCTGGTTCCTTGGAGAGCTCCACTTGTCTTGGCATCAGTCTTCCCCTGGGTCTAGGAGGTTTTCAGCACAGGGATCCCAGGTTCTTTTTTCTTAGTAGTATTGAGTTCCCTCTCCTCTCTGCTGTCTTCTCTCTTCTTTTATCTCTTATAAGATACAAGATGTTACTCAAGCAAGGGTGTGACTTGAGTCACATCCTCTTGTAAGGCTGTGACTAAAGATATACCCCATACTGATCCTGCTTCATTAACATATAGAGGTTAGGATTTGCAGCATATTATAAAGTTGAGGACAACCACACAATACTGGGAATCATGGCCTAGCCAAGTTGACATATATTTTGGGGGGGAGGACGCAATTCAACCCATGATAAGGGTTGTGGTGGTAAGTTTTATATATCAACTTGGCTAGGCTATGTTGTTTTTATGCGCCATCAAGTCAATTCCAACTCATAGTGACCGCATGTGATGGAGTAGAACTCTCCCATAGGGTTTCCAAGGCTGTAATCTTTACAGGAGCAGATCACCAGATCTTTTCTCCTGCAGAGCCTCTGGTGGGTTTAAACCACTGATCCTTCAGTTAGTAGCTGAGCACTTAACCATTGTGCAACCAGGCCTTGCTTTGGCTAGGCTATAATTCCCAGGTATTTAATCAAATACTAATCTAGATATTGTTGTGAAGATATTTTTAGATGTGGTTGATGTTCATAATCAGTTGATTTTAAGTAAAGGAGATTATCCTAGGTAGTCTGGGTGGGTCTGATTTAATCAGTTGAAAGGCCTTAGAAGCAGAGTTGAGATTTCCAGCATGAAGAATAAATTCTGCCTGTGGACTGTAGCTTTAGCTTATGGCTGAATTCTAGCCTGCATTTCTGATGGCCTACCCTGTGGATTTCAAATTTGCCTACAAGATCTCAAAATCACCTAAGCCAAGTTCTTACAATAAATTCCTTAATATATACATCTTACTGTTTCTGTTTCTCTGGTTGAACTCTGACTGATATAAGGCTCAATTCTTAATTCTCAAGAGTGGAAATTTTGAGCTATGAATCATGAGTAGGATTTAATAGGTAGGCTAAAGGCAGTGGGAAGACATGAAGTTGATATAATTCTGAGCTCCAGTATTATTTTTCCACTCTTTCAACTAACCTTCATGCCTCCATCTCCTCTTACACACACTATCTTTTAAGCTTGCTGCTTATCATAATTGTAATAGTTACCATTTATGTAGCACTTATTATGTACAAGGATCGTGTGATTTTTTTCCTAAATATCTCAACAATGATTACTCTTGTTTATGAACGAGAAAATTGGGCCTAAAATAGATATAGAGTAGCTGCAAACTTTATGGTATTAAAGAGTAAGAACACTCACTTTTGTTAAAATAAAAGCGAAGAGATTTATTGAGGGTAATACAATTCACGAATCTGGAAAACACAGGGCAGGAAGAAATCTACCAAGAGCTCCCACCTTTCAAGGGAGACATGAGCCTTTTACATGGTAAGATCGGGAAGGTAAACACGTGATTGTTATCGTTAGGTTCCATCAAGTCAGTTCCAACTTACAGCAACCCTATGTACAATAGAATGAAACACTGCCCCATCCTGCGCCATCCTCACAATCATTGTTATGCTTGAGCCCATTGTTGCAGCCACTGTGTCAATCCATCTCGTTGAAGGTCTTCCTCTTTTTCACTGACCCTCTATTTTACCAAGCATGATATCCTTCTCCAGGGACTGATCTCTCCTGATAACATGTCCAAAGTATGTGAGAGGTAGTCTCACTATCCTTGCTCCTAAGGAGCATTCTGGTTGTACTTCTTCCAAGACAGACTTTTTCATTCTTTTGCCAGTCCATGGTATATTCAATATTCTTCACCAACACAATAATTCAAAGACTTCAATTCTTCTTCAATCTTCCTTATTCAGTGTCCAGCTTTTGTATGCATATGAGGCAACTGAAAACACCATGGCTTGGGTTAGAAGCACCTTAGTCTTCAAGGTAATATCTTTGCTTTTTAACACTTTAAAGTGGTCTTTTGCAGCAGATTTGCCAATGCAATGAGTCCTTTGATTTCTTGACTACTGCTTTCATGTGTGTTGGTTGTGGATCCAAGCAAAATGAAATCCTTGACAACTTCAATCTTTCCTCTGTTTATCATGATGTTGCTTATTGGTCCAGTTGTGAGGATTTTTGTTTTCTTTATGTTGAGGTGTAACCCATACTAAAGGCTATATTCTCTGATCTTCATCCATAAGTGCTTCAAGTCCTCTTCACTTTCAGCAAGCAATGTTGTGTCATCTGCATGACACACGTTGTTAATGAGCCTTCCTCCAATCCTGATGCCCTCTTCTTCTTTATACAATCCATCTTCTCAGATTATTTGCTCAGCATACAGATTGAATAGGTATGGTGAAATGATACAACCCTGATGCACACCGTTCCTGACTTTAAACCATGCAGTATCCCCTTGTTCTGTTGGAACAACTGCCTCTTGATCTATGTACAGGTTCCTCATGAGCACAGTTAAGTCTTCTAGAATTACCTTTCTTTGAAATGTTATCCATAATTTGTTATGATCCACACAGTTGAATGTCATTGCATAGTCAATAAAACACTGGTAAACATCTTTCTGGCTTTCTCTGCTTTCAGCGAGGATCCAACTGACATCAGCAATGATATCTTC
>NW_004444142.1:4296788-4298055 GCF_000243295.1 Trichechus manatus latirostris
GGACTCAGTCTGGTGGAGGCTGTGGTAGTTGTGGTCCATTAGTCCTTTGGACTAATCTTTCCCTTGTGTCTTTGGTTTTCTTCATTCTCCCTTGCTCCAGACAGGGTGAGACCAGTGGAGTATCTTAGATGGCTTCTTAGAAGCTTTTAAGACCCCAGACACTATTCACCAAAGTACAGTATAGAACATTTTCTTTAGAAACTATGTTATGCCACTTGAGCTAGACTTTCTCTGAGACCATCATTCCCACAGTCCTCAGCCTAGTAATTTAGTTCCTCAGGGAGTTTGGATGTGTCTATGGAGCTTCCATGACCTTGTCTTTCTTTCCTGTCTTTTTAATGACACACGATTGCCCACAACTAAGAGTAAAATGGTGAGGAACAGTGAGAAATCACCAATATCATAATCTCTCTTACCATCAGAAAACCCTTCCCAGAACAACTAGATTCTCACCACCACCTTATTTGCTAAGAGCAATGAAAGTTTAGGGGAGTTGTGGGCAACACTGTCAGGAATGCAGAGGCAGAGGCTTTGGTCAGGCTAAAGTCTTGATTTAAAATGGAGTCTAGTTAACAATGTGAGTTTGATACAAACTGGGGTTAGTTATCCTATTCCAGCCAGGTGCCTCAGTTTGGAGTCTTCCTACACATTCTACCCTTATGTAGGTCTTAAGAGTTTAATTTCCATTCATCAAAGGCTTCCCTCACCTGTGAAAAATATACTTTAGAATATTGGATTAAAGATTGACAATACTTATCGGTGCAGTAGTAAGGATGTCAAGGGCTATTTGGTTTTGAGGGACTACCTCTCTCATAATAGTAATTTCAGTATTCATTTCTTTAGAGTTCATGAGCAGAATCATTTAAAACACTCTGCTGATCCTTTCATTTAAAAAAAAGAAATGATTTCTTATATCTAGACAATAGAACATTGAACATCAGCAATATTCTCATATAAACTTTATAGTAATTCTTTTAGTTTACTCAGTCCTATGTAGCTAATTTTAGTTCCATGAAATTCTGGATCAACAGCAGTCCAAAAACCCTGTCAGCTTATACGTTGGAGTTCTAGAAAACTTGATTTAGTCCAATAGTAACCATGTTTCAAATATTATAGTCCTTCTCATAGTTCATTTTTGTTGAAATATTTTGGTAAAAAGTTTTCATCAAATCAATCTGAAGATGACAAACAAAAATGGCTATGGTTAACTTATAATAATAATTCTTAAAAATTAAAGACCTGATGAGAATTAACTATAAAAGTAATG
>NW_004444142.1:4298155-4301882 GCF_000243295.1 Trichechus manatus latirostris
AATAATTCTTAAAAATTAAAGACCTGATGGGAATTAACTATAAAAGTAATGCAAAGACAAATCAAATCAAAGTTAAAAAATTTTACATAAAAATATCTCTAAACATAACGATTAACCTTATTTTCAGATATAACATATATTAATCTTGAAACATAGTACCATATAGTCAGGATGTATCAAGAATATACTAAGACTATTAAGTTTAAACATCTGAATAGTAATAAAATCTCTATGGGTAAATAGTGTGAATTCCCCAGTTGAAACCATTGACTTTGATGATGTTAGTTTCAAAAGAAATAAAGTTGCAATAATAAAATTATGACATAATATTTTGTGCTTGTTGCTTAGTATCAGGCAAACATTACTAACATATACATTTTAATTCAAAGAAAATTTGATACTTCTCCTGATTTGACAGCATGTTTTTATGTAATTCATAATATATTAAATGAAATTTCTTATCATTTTTTTTTCTTTATAAAAGAGAAACAAATCCTTGTGTCATTCCATGAAGTCTCAAAGTTGTCAAGAGTTTAACATAGGTCACTGAGAAAAAATACTTATTTTACCAAAGATCTTAAAGGTAAAAAACCTTAGCTTTTTTCAAAGCCATGTGGCTTGGTTTTCAACCCAGGAATTTTATTCTTATGAGAGGCTGAACTCTTGCCTTTCAGGCAGATTACACAACAAATAAGTTAACTCTTCAACCCAGTAATTAAAGAAAATTTTGTTATTTTAACAGGAAGAAACACAATTCTTTGCTTTATATGTTATTTGATAGTAAAATTATTTAAAATTTCATAAATTAATGCACCAAAATTTAGCTAGACAGATTAAAAACTTTGAACACATCAAATAAATTTCCTTTTAATAAACCTTTTAAACATTGTCTTTGTTGCATATCTCTAATAGTATAATCCTTTAAGTGGCAAAAATGAAAATACTCATTAGCATACCCAAATATATATATATTGAAATGTGCAAAGACATGGAGTTGAAGGATTCTATGGGCAAAATATTGAACAATGCAGGAACCATCTAAAGAAGATGGAAGGGACACAGAGTCACGGTACCAAAAAAAATTGGTCGATGTTCAACAATTTTATGAGGCAGCATATGATCAAGAACCAATGGTATTGAAGGAAGAAGTCCAAGCTGCACTGAAGGCTCTGTGAATTGACAGAATACCAACTGAGATGTTTCAACAAACATATGCAGTGCTGGAGATGCTCACTTGTCTATGCCAAGAAATTTGGAAGACAGCTACCTGGCCAACCAACTGGAAGAGATCCATAATTGTTCTTATTCTGAAGAAAGGTGATCCAACAGAATGCAGAAATTTCAAACAATGGCATTAATATCACACACAAGTAAAATTTTGCTGAAGATCATTCAAAAATGGTTGCAGCAGTACATTGACAGAGAACTGCCAGAAATTCAAGCTGGATTCGTTAAGAAGATGTGGAACTAGGGATATCATTGCTGATGTTAGATGGATCTTGGTTGAAAGCAGAGAATACCAGAAAGGTTTTTACCTGTGTTTTATTGACTCTGCAAAGGCATTCAAGTGTGTGGATCATAACAAATTACGGATAACATTGTGAAGAATGGGAATTCCAGAACACTTAATTGTGCCCATGCAGAACCTGTACATAGACCAAGAGGCAATCATTTGAACAGAACAAGGGAATACTGTGTGGTTTAAAATCAGGAAAGGTGTGCATGAGGGTTATATCCTTTCACCATACTTATTCAATTTGTATGCTGTAAGAAAATAATCTGAGAAGCTGGACTATATGAAGAAGAATGTGGCGTCAAGATTTGAGGAAGACTCATTAACAACCTGAGATAGTATGACACAACCTTACTTACTGAAAGTGAAGAGGGCTTGAAGCACTTACTGACGAAGTTCAAAGACTACAGCCTTCAGTATGGATTACACCTCAATATAAAGAAAACAAAAATCCTCACAACTGGATCAGTAAGCAACATCATGATAAACGGAGAAAATATTTGTCAAGGATTTCATTTTACTTAGATTCACAATCAATGTCCATGGAAGCAGGAGTCAAGAAATCAAACGACGCATTGTACTGGACAAATCTACTGCAAAAGATCTCTTTAAAATGTTCAAAAGCAAAGGTACCCTTTGAGATGTAATGTACACCTGTCAAGGCATGATGTTATCAATCACCTCATATGCTTGCAAAAGCTGAACAATGAATAAGGACGACTGAAGAAGAATTGATGTCTTTGAATTATGGTGTTGGTGAAGAATATTGAATAAATATATGATGGACTGACAGAAGAAAGAACAAGTCTGTCTTGGAAGAAGTACAGCCAGAGTGCTCCTTGGAAGCAAGGATGGTGAGACTTCGTCTCATGTACTTTGGACATGTTATAAAGAGGGATGAGTCCCTGGAGAATGACATCATGCCTGGTAAAGAAGAGGGTCAGTGAAAAAGAGGAAGACCCTCAAGGAAATGGACTGATACAGTGGCTGCAGCAATAGGCTCAAGCATAACAATGATCATGAGGATGGTGCAGGACTGGGCAGTGTTTTGTTCTGTTCATGGGCTTGTTATGAGTCAGAACTGACTCAACAGCCCCTAACAACAACAACAACAAATATATATATATAGAAAAGCATATTCAATGATCTAACTTTAACCTTTTAAGATCTTATCAACTGGTTTTGGAAATTACAAAGTCTCTGCTTAACCCAACAACTTCATTGATATAGATATAGACTTATGTCTCTGGATAGGTTGGAAACATTTTCCCAGGTAATTTCAAGTGTGTCTCATTGTGATCTCTATCTTTTGGCTTCTTAGAATTCCTCTACAATAGAGAAAACTTGTTTACAGTTCTTTTGTGATGGGGATCCACCCAATTTCTGATAAGTATAGTAAGACAACATTTTTCTTATTTTCTCTTATCTTAAAATGTCTTTATCTAGTTAAGAGGGGTCCTTCAAAAGCTTCCCTGCTGTTGCATGTCCTCAGAGCCCAGGGCCCAGGAGACCTGATCCTGTCCCACCCTCTCTATCTTGTGGCTTATGGTCAAAGACAAGAATTAGTCATCCCATTTCATATACATATGTTTAATCTGGCCTATGTATTTTGAAAGACAAAAGATAACCAATTTTATTCCCTTTTACTATTCTCTTGATAAACAGTTTTGCCTTCTCTTTATCATAACTTTTTGTCTATCCAGTAAATACTAAATCTCTTTAGCAACTTTGCAAATGAACTCATCAGTTCTTGGCTAGCCTTTTTCCCACCTAGGCTTGTGCTATGCCTCCCTTTTCCTTAAATAAGACAAATTTCATATAATATCTAGTTCAAGTTAACTTAAAAAGATTTTTCTTTTAGGATTGATGTACTACAGAACATATAAACCTTTGTCAAAACAAATTTGCTTTCATTAATTCTTGGAAATATTTGGACTCTTAAAGTTATTCTAGTGTTTATTTATCATTAAACCAATTCTAGTTTAATATTATCATCTGGTAGTACATAATATTATTAGGAATAGCAGAGGCAGGAAATTATTAAATCTTCATAACCCTATCTCTGATTTATTTATTTATTTTTATAACCCTACCTCTTGCATACTTTATAGGATCCTATAGAGAAGTAATTTAGAATAATTTATCTTTTTTTAATTTATTGTTGTACTTTAAGTGAAAGTTTACAATTCAAGATAGTCTCTCATACAAAAATTT
>NW_004444142.1:4302923-4305487 GCF_000243295.1 Trichechus manatus latirostris
GTGTAGTATTCCATTGTGTGAACATACCATCATTTGTTTATGCATTTGTCTGTTGATGGACACCTAGGTCGTTTCCATCTTTTTGCTACAATGAACATGGGTGTGCATATATCTATTCAGGTGACAGCTCTTATTTCTTTAGGATATGTTCAAAAGGAGTGGGATTGCTGGATCGTATAGTACTTCTATTTCTAGCTTTTTAAGGAAGCGCCAAATTGATTTCCAAAGAATAATTTATCTTTTTGAGGCCTTGATACACCAATCAAAATAAACAATCCATATTTTTTTTTCCAGTGGACTTTTCATGAATTAATTTGCATTGGTTTCTCAGAGTAGTTACTGAAAGCCCAGGCACAAGAAGTAGTTTTTCTTGGAAGAGAAAATAACTGAGATTTTAGACAGCTTTGTGAAAAGCACCATCCATGGCCTTCAGCCTGATAGAAGATAGAAACTCAGACACTACTCTCTAGACCAGAGGCAAACTCTCAGAACAAAACGAGACAGAAAACCATATAAACTCACCTGCCTGTGAAGCCAACTAAAAGACCAGGCTTATAGAATACCACATAACATGAACAACTCAGTTTCTTAAAATGTATACAACAATTCTTTGGCAACATTGACCTAATTCAAGAGAAAATAAGCTCTATAGAAAACTTATTAACTTACTAGAGTCTTAGATGGAGAGTTCTGAGACCCTCCCACAACCCTGTGCACTAAACAAAAATTACCCAAAGAGGAAAGAAAAGACAACACAAATGGGAACTCATTTTAGCAAAGTGGAAGGAAAAAAAGACAAAGCAGATGACAACTCATTTTCCCAAAGTGATCACTGAAATTCCAAATTATTTTAGCTTATAGTGTTTTTGAACATGAACCCCAAACCACTGTCCCAGTAAGGGAGAAATCCAGGCTCATTTATCAAGGATGTTAAGAATAGGTTGAAACTTTGGTCTCCCAGGCCAAAACACCAAACCTGTTTCCATTAAGTTGATTCCGACTCATAGCGACCCTATAGGACAGAGTAGAACTGCCCCATAAAGTTTCCGAGGAGTGGCTGGTGGATTTGAACTGCCAACCTTTTGGTTAGTAGCTGAGCTCTTAACCACTGTGCCACTAGGGATCCTTGGTCTCCCAAGAGTCAAATGGAATTCCTTGCAGGGTTGGGAACTGCTTCCCAGTCCAGTCTGTGATGTTTTACTAGCTCAGATACTTCAGGGTAAAGTCCATTTAGGAATATGGAGTTGAAAGCTATTTCACTCCATGTTCTGTTACATTTAAGCCTGAGAGTGCAGCAAAAAGTTTGTTCAAGTAGTCCCTATAATTATCCTTTTCTTGTTTACAATGTTGAACTTTTGTCCAGTCTATTTTTCTGGGGAAAAATTTTGAAATAGATTCCGTGAGTAATTTAATGATGGCTTTAATTCTATACCAGGAATATGGAGTCTTACAGTTAAAGCTCTTTCTGGATTTTTCCAGTTGGCCTCCTCCATGCACCTTTGAATGTCCCTTGTTCCTATCAACATACGTATTAATTGATGATAAATTCCCAGATGAGTTTCTAGAGATCTTCAGGAGGCTTAGGAAAGTCCTTTACAATTGTACAAGGTTCTGTTTTAGACCGAGGGGAAAAGGTAACCTGGGAGTTTTATTTGTTCTTCTGGATACCTTATCTTAAAAGGCATCTCAGGGGCTGTAACAGAAACCGGTATCTCTAATTGTTCTTTAGAAGGCTCTGTAGTAGAAAAGGAGTTCAGAGAGAGTGTTAGTAGGGGAATAAGAGAGTAGAGAGGGATACTAAGAAGAACTAGACAGTGGAGGGGCAGGCACTTGACACTGCATTTCTTTTTATTGCCTAGTTATTGTAGAAATACTATCTTGCATGGAAGCCATTTTTTCTTTTTAACTGATGTCTTTTGGAGGCTTCCACATACCAATCAAAGTAGGTATCCCATTGTGGTTGCCGAATTCGGAAGCTTTCTTTTCTAATTTACTGTGCAGAAAAATTAGCTTATTCAGCTCAAAAAGAGCCCACAGTGGTCACTGATTTACTAAACTGTCTTTAATACAAGCATGCCAGTGATCTAAAAACAAGCAAGTAGGAGGGCCAAGATATTTGTTCATGTAAGCAGTTGGGGTGCCTGAAGGCAGCTCTGCTGAGTCCCTAGAACTGGTATTACCTATCCTACTAAAACAGTGAACAACAGGTACTATGAGACTTAACGTGCACCCAAAACTTAATGGTGCACTGAGACCTGAATGTGTGCTTTAAAAAGAAAAGACGAGTTCAAACTTAATGGACTATAACCTGATTCTCCCAAAGTCAGATAAAATCTTATCAGGGGTTCTTGCCACAAGGTTGGGACTAGGTTTTGCTTAAGCCAATGTGTGCCTTTTGTTGTTAGAGAATTTTCTTACAGCTGGCAGGCCGCCGAGTGCACTCACCCGGCTCATGACCTGGCTTATCCTTATTGGTTAAAGTCACAGGAGACTTTAACCACCTTGCAGGAGAACTGCTCAGTGGCAGGCAACTATCCTATTGGCTTTTACCAGTCAACCCATGC
>NW_004444142.1:4314723-4315535 GCF_000243295.1 Trichechus manatus latirostris
CAATGGAACAGGCTAGGTCTCTGGAAGCATTCAGATTGAGATAAGATGACTTCCTGTCATCAGTGTTACTGATGACAATATTACTATTGAAAATTAGAGTACATAAATTTTAAGATTGCAGTCAACTCCATTTTTTTGTTGTTGTTTCTAAACTTCAACATGGTTTCCAAAGTCACCCATGATTAATACTACATTCCCAAGTCCTCTGAGCAGACCAGTCTTGTCACTCTTTTCTTACCTATATATATTTTCCTCCACCAAAATGCTTCCCCTATTTTCTACCTTTTGGGAACTTCATTTGCCGATATGGCATGACTCAAAATGAGAAGAAACAGCTGCAAACATCCATTAATAACCATAACATGGAATGTATGAAGTATGAATCTAGGAAAATTGGAAATTGTCAAAAATGAAATGGAACATATAAACATCAATATCCTAGGCATTAGTGATATTGAAATGGACTGGTATCAGCCACTTTGAACTGGACAATCATATGGTCTACTATGCTGGGAATGACAATTTGAAGAGGAATGACGTTGCATTCATCATCAGAAAGAACATTTCAATATCTATCCTGAAGTACAACACTGTCAGTGGTAGGATTATAATCATACACCTAAAAGGAAGACCAGTTAATACGACCATTATTAAAATTTACGTATCAACCACTAAGGCCAGAGATGAAGAAAATGAAGATTTTTACCAACTTCTTCAGCCTGAAATGGATCAAACATGTAATCAGGATGCATTGATAATTACTGGTGTTGGAATGCAAAAGTTGGAAACTAAGAAGTGTCAGTAGTTGGAAA
>NW_004444142.1:4316679-4318456 GCF_000243295.1 Trichechus manatus latirostris
GAAGAGGTCGTGGAATGAGGGATATCATTGCTGATGTCAGATGGATCCTAGCCGAAAGCAGAGAATACCAGAAAGATGTTGACCTTTGTTTTATTGACTATGCAAAGACATTCAACTGTGGGTCATAATAAATTATGGATAACATTACAAAGAATGGGAATTCCAGAACACTTAACTGTGTTCATGAGGAATCTGTACATAGATCAAGAGGCAGTCATTCAAATAGAACAAGGGATACTGTGTGGTTTAAAGTCAGGAAAGGTAAGCATCAGGGTTGTATCCTTTCACCATACCTATTCAATCTGTATGCTGAGCAAATTATCCAAGAAGCTGGACTATATAAAGAAGAATGGGGCATCAGGACTGGTGGAAGACTTATTAACAACCTGCATTATTCAGATGACACAACCTTGTTTGCTGAAAATGAAGAGGACTTGAAGCATTTACTGCTGAAGATCAAAGACTACAGCCTTCAGTATGGATTACACCTCAACATAAAGAAAAAAAAATCCTTCACAACTTGACCAATAAGCAACATCATGATAAAAGGAGAAAATAATGAAGTTGTCAAGGATTTCATTTTACTTGGATCGACCATCAACATCCATGGAAACAGCAGTCAGGAAATCAAATGACGCATTCCATTAGGCAAATTTGCCACAAAAGATCTCTTTAAAGTGTTTAAAAGCAAAGATCTCACTTTAAAGACTAAGGTGCACTTGACCCAAGCCGTGGTGTTTTCAATCGCCTCATATGCATGCTAAAGCTGGACTATGAATAAGGAAGACTGAAGAAGAATTTACACCTTTAAATTACAGTGTTGGTGAAGAATATTCGATATACCATGGACTGCCAAAAGAACGAACAAATCTGCCTTGGAAGAAGTACAGCCAGAATGCTCTGTAGAAGAGAGGATGGTGAGACTTCATTTCACATACTTTGAACATGTTATCAGGAGTGACCAGTCCCTAGAGAAGGACATCACACTTGGAAAAGTAGAGGGTCCGAGAAAAAGAGAAAGACCCTTAACGAGATGGATTGCCACAGTGGCTGCAACAATGGGCTCAGGTGCAGCAACGATTGTCAGGATGGCACAGGACCCAGCAGTGTTTCATTCTATTGTATACAGGGTTGCTGTGAGTCGGAATTGACTCAACAGCACCTAACAACCACCACCACCAAAATGCTTGCCCTGTTGTCTACCTATCCTCTTTTTATCTATATCTTAAGGTTTAGAGTAAGGCATTAAAAAGAAAAAAAATTGCTGTTGAGTCAATTCTGATTCATAATGACCCTATAGGACAGAGTAGAACTGCCCCATAGGATTTCCAAGGTTGTACTCTTTAGGGAAGCAGACTATCACATCTTCCTTTTGCAGAGTGACTGATAAGTTGAAACAGATGACCTTTCATTTAGTAGCCAAACTCTTAACCACTGCGCCACCAGGGCCCTGAAGGGTAAGGCATAGCTGTTTCACAAAGCCATGACTGAGGTTATTACAGTTTCTTTTATCTCACCTTCTACAGATGATCTGTGGCAATTATAGTATGTGCCATGTATGTGTCTTGATTTTGGATTTTCTTTTATTTTCTGTCTCTTATTTTTGTTCCTCAAGTTCTTCTAACCTAACTGAGGGAGAAACTTCACCATTTCTTGTAATGTCTAATAGTGCTAAGCTCTAGGGCTCAGGTTTTCTTGGTTATTGAAATTCATACTTGTTTAAAATCTTACAGAAATTTTATTGATTTTTATAAATATTTATTTTCATAGATTTTGT
>NW_004444142.1:4319632-4329504 GCF_000243295.1 Trichechus manatus latirostris
GCTTCAGACTGCAATGCAAACAAACCTCCTAAAACTGTTTTGTTCAAAACCAGCACTGATTCAGTTTGGGTCAATTACTGATGTATAAATTCCATTAATAGAAATTCCTTTGAGATTAAGGTGTTAATGTTCAGAACAGTTCTATTAAAAATCAAATACTGCCAGAGGAAAACATATTATTAGCCATTTATATGCAAACATGAATCATGGCTTCCAATGAAATAGTGAGTTGAGAAGATTTACTAATGAAAACAGAGGGGACTAATGAGTCCAGGAAAAACATTAACATCTTCAGCTTCTACATAATTTAGCATTCAGCAGTCTGGATGAAGACAATTTTTCAACTATGAAAGAAAATATTGAAAAAACAAAGACTAAGGTTTGTAAATTATTGCCTTCAATATGGAAAAAAAACAAAACAAAAACAATACCTATAATAGTATGGCCACAGATCAATAATGTACTGGGAACAGATAGTAATGTGAAAATTTACTGAAGTTTTTTGTTGGAAGATATGCTTACTCATATCCTGCTATCCTGAAAACAATACTATCAGGTTTTCTTATTAAACTTCCATTTTGGAAAACCATAGTTTTCACAAAAGAAAAGGGCAGAGAATCACTGTTTCAATAAACAGTAGGCCCAAAGTAGGAGAATCAACCACCTTGGTTTGCCCAGGGTTGAGGGAGTTGTTGGAGTCCTGGTGGCGTAGTGATTAAGAGATCAGCTTCTAACCAAAAGGTTGACAGTTTGAATCCACCACTCACTCCTTAGAAACTTTATGGGGCAGTTCTACTCTGTCCTATAAGGTAGCTATGAGTTGGAATTGTCTCAACAGCAATGGGTTTGGCTTGGGTTTTCTTGGTGGTATGAGGTCCCCATGTCTCTCTACTTGCTTCTCTCTTATATCTCAAAAGAGATTGACTTAAAACACAACCTAATCTTGTAGATTGAGTCTAGCCTCATTAAGATCACTACCACTAATCCTACATCATTAACATCATAGAGGTAGGATTTATAACACAGAGGAAAATCACATCAGATGGCAAAAAGGTGGACAATCACACAATACCGGGAATCATGGACTAGCCAAGTTGATACACATTTTGGGGGGATACAATTCAATCCATAACATGTTTGGAGGGAATTCTTGGGATGTGGGACTTTTATTTTTAAAATAGGCACAGTCCCAGATAAACTGGAATCAGTTGATCACTCTAGAGGCACAAAGAGAAAGCAAGACAAGTTCCAAGAGCCATACATAAGTTCTTAACTGCTGCAGAATATACATGCCTTCCTTCTGGAATAGTCCTTATGGTTCCTGGTCATCTGCCTATCTGTCAGCCAGAAACTGACTCCATATCCAGGTCTCTAGGTAGCCATAGTGACCTTGGACAGTCCATACATGGTCAAGAGAGCTTGTTCTTCCTAATATCTGTTATTAGAAACATGGTTTATGAGTCAAGGACCCTTGAGCCAGTTTAACTGTATACTAAATCTTGGTGATTTGCTACCTGGTCCTATACGATTTTAACTTCTTAAGAGAAACAAACTTGTATGAATTGAGTATCAATGAAAAGGGTGCTCTATAGTTCCAAATTTTTAGTTGTAAGTAACAAAAAGCCAGCTCCGGGTGGTTAGGAGAAAAGAAAACTTTTAGCAGGTCACTAGGCTCTTTACCCAAATAACAGGAGGCACAGAGGTGCAGCAATGCTTCGAGAATGGCTGGAACTAATCCCTTTAATGACCTTTTTAGGTCTCTCAGCTCTACTTCTCTCTGCACACTATCTCATCCTCTGCTCTACAGGCTAGACCTTGCCACATGGTAGGAAACATGGATATCAACAGCTCCTACATTTCATCCCAGGTAGAATCAAAAACAAAATGACCCAGTATGTACAGGCATTAAAGAAAGGTACAGTTTGGTTGAATCATTGGATGCCTGCATGTAAGAGAAAAGTAACATTATATGACTGATTGGGACCATATTTGGGAGGGTCTTAAATGTCAGAATAAGGCTAAGGAGAGTCATAGAAGGTTGTGGGAACGTTCAACATACTTACAAAAAATGACTATGATAGCAGAGTGGAACAGAATAGAGAATTTGGAAACTACAAAACTAAATGAATTTTAGTTGTTCAACAAATAAATATTTCACATTTTGAGATTCTTGTATTAGAAACACGAAAAACTGCCCCTTTTCTTGTCTCAAGTTGAAAAAAAATTACCCCCCTCCCCCCGCAAAAAAAAAAAAATCCTCATTGGGACAGAGGCATAGCTTTGGACAAGTCATCTGTAATCATGACCTGCAGAATCATAACAATACTGTGCAAGGCATATGATTGGAGTTTCTGGAAAGACCAGCACAAGGAGAGAAGGGGTGCCTGGCACAAAGAGAGAAATAGTAAGTAAGAAGTAAGTAGTTAACAAAATATCGTTACAGATTTCAAAGGTGTGAGCCTGGCAAAAGGGTGCCTCTTTATAACTCAGAAAAGTGTTTCGCAAGGTTTTATCACCCAGCCAGCAGCATCAGCATCACCTGGGATCACGTCAGACATACAAATTCTTGGCTTTACTCTAGAACTACTGATCAGAAATTCTGGGGGTGTGGTCCAAAAATCTGTTTTAATGAGTCCTCCAGGTGACACTGATACACACCAAAGAGGGTGGACCACAGCCTTAGAAAATACGAAAGCTATTTTTGAGTAATTGAAAATATTTGTGAGAGGTTTTGGTACACCTGCCATAGAAGATTAAAGAAACGTCACTCCTTAAGCAAAACCTCTCCCACCCAGCCTCACTGCCAGAAGGGAGCGTGCTTTTAAATTCCCTTGTGGGACTGGTAGTTCAGTACCCCCTTCTCTTTCACTGAGAACACAGTAAACCCTAAATTAACTGAGATGGGCAGGAAGTAAATCGTATTACTCAGGATTCTCCAGAGAACAAAACCAATAGGAGAAATAGAAAGATAGATATAGACTGATTAACTCACTTGATTACAGAGGTTGGCAAATCCAAAATCAGCAGGTCAAGTGGCAGGCTGAAAACTCCAACTGTCTTGAGTCTGAAATCTGTAGTCCAGAGGGCAGGCTGGAAAGTATAGCAAGATATCTATGTTACAGCCTGGAGGCAAAACTCCTTTTCCCCAGGAAACCTCCGTTTTTACTGTTAAGGCCTTTAAGTGGTTGGATGAGGCCCACCCACATTGTTGCTATTGTTGTTATTGTTAGGTGTCTTCCAGCCAATTCTGAGCCAATTCCAACTCATAGTGACCTTATATGACAGAGTAGAACTGCCCCATAGGACTTTCTTAGCTGTAATCTTTATGGGAGCAGATCGCCAAGTTTTTCTCCTGAGTGAGTTTAAACCATTTACAAACGTAATCTCTTTACTTAGAGTCAATTGACTGCAAATGTTAATAACATCTACTAAATGCTTTCATAGCAACATCTAGATTAGTGTTTAACCAAAAACTGGGCACCATAGCCTTGGCCAAGTTGACACATAAAAGTAACCGTCACATAAATTATCCTAATGTTTAGTGGTTTCTCGACAATTAAAGGTTAAATAACAGCACCATAAGGGGGAAAAAAGAACACAAAACAAAGTACATATTAGATTTTCACCAACGTTGAAACAAAAGTGTTTGTATTTTCTCACTTGCTTTAATGTCTCAGTGGAAAAAAGCGAACCTAAATGAACCTTTGTTGGATGAACAGGGGCTATAAGTCTCGTTACATTATCCAAGCTTAACAGTAATGAAAAACCATTCCAAAAAGATTGTGTTTCAATAAATCCTGTTCTTGTTTCTTCTTTTTTTCCTTTTTGCTCAAAGTCAAGTGCAAAAACAATCCTGATTATCTGAATGTCCTATTTAAGATCACTATGCTTGATCAGCAAAAGATCTCTTTAAAGTATTAAAAAGCTAAGATGTCACTTTAAAGACTAAGGTGCCCCTGACCCAGGCCATGATGTTTTCATTTGCCTCATATACATGTGAAAGCTGGACAATGAATAAGGAAGAATGAAGAAATGATGCCTTTGAATTATGGTGTTGACAAAGAATATCCGGTTATTACTTGGCATGGACTGCCAGCAGAATGAACAAATCTCTTTTTGGAAGAAGTGCAACCAGAATGTTCGTTAGAAGCAGGGATGGCGAGATTTCGTCTCACATACTTTGGACATGTTATCAGGAAGGATGTTATCATGATGTTCTGGAGAAGTACATCATGCTTGGTAAAGTAGAGGGTCGGGGAAAAAGAGGAAGACCCTCAATGAGATGGATTGCAGTGGCTGCAACAATGGTCTCAAGCATAGCAACGATTGTGAGGATGACGCAGGACCAGGCAGTGTTTTGTTCTGTTGTACATAGGGTTGCTATGAGTTGGAACCAACTCGATGGCACCTAACAACAACATGCTTGATCAAGTTATCAGAAGCCAAAATTCTTTGAGTGCCTTTGCATTTGGAGTGTCAGTAGGAAAATAATTATCACATGGGAGTATTTAGTTCTATTGGCCATTTGAAAGTAGATTTAATTTTTTCTTCGCTTCTTGATTTTTTTGTATTTTCATGAAAATATATATAACACAACATTTGCCAATTTAATATTTTTCATGTATACAATTTAGTGAAATTAATTACATTAATCATGTTGTGCAATCATGACTAATATCCATTGCTCAATTTCCCAACACCATAGACAAACTCAGTGCTTCCTAAACAAAGACTTCCCCTTTTCCCCTCCTTCCTGCCTCTGGTAACCACTAATAAACTTTCAACAAGTAGATTGAAATTTAATGTCTGCCTTTTCATGAAAGACTTGAGGGTTTTGCTTAATTTCCGTCACAGTACTTCATAAATTTTGTCTTCATTGTAAGTATTGAAGTTTGAAATTTTCCCAATACCTATTCTATAGAATTGGGGCCAGACTGCCTTTTAAATTCTGATTCTACTGCTTTTAAGCCATGATCTTAGGCAAGTTATTTACCTTTAAAGCCGGATTCTCCTCATCAGTAAACTGAGAATAGTAAAATCACTTACTTTACAGAGTTAATGTATTACATGAGATCATGCAGTCACATCCTTAGCAAGTCCCTGGCACATGGTAAAGTCCCCAGTAAAAGCTAACAATTGTTATTAGCTGTTCTTCTTAGGAGGATGTTGCTTCACTTTCTTTTGATCTTTCATCAATAATCCAGTCAAAGACTTGGCCATTTTCAGGTGCAACTTGTAAAAAGGAAAATAAATATCTAAGAGAAAGGAGAGGTGTTAAGAATTCCCCTATAGGAGTTTATCACATTGTGTAATAGCAAATGGCACTCAGTAAATATACAAAAGGTTTGTAATTATAGGACTAGGAATTAATAAACAGATCCTGACCTGTAAAGAAACAAACAAAAACACAACTGTGACTCTGAGAAGTGCTTTATATAAAAAACCAAGCCTTCCAGTCAGTTCTGACTCATAGCAACCCTATAGGATGGAGTAAACTGCCCCACAGGGTTTCCAAGGCTATAATCTTTATGGAAGCAGACTACCACATCTTTCTTCTGCAGAGCCGCTGGTGGGTTGGAACAGCTGACCTTTTGGTAAGCAGGCGAACTCTTAACCATTGTACCACCAGGGCTCCTGCTTTGTAATAGTTAAGATTGTATCATCTTGGTTGGGCCATGATTCTCAGTGGGTTGGAAGTTATGATGTACTTTGGCAGTCATATGATGATGTGATCACTTCCATAATGAGAGATTTGATATAATGTGATCACCTCTGTGATGGGATCTACTGTGAGTAGCCAATCAGTTAAAAGGAGTTTCCTTGGGGGTGTGGCCCGCATCAAATATGAGTGGACTTTCTGGCAAGGCTCTGGTGCTTTTGCTTGTTCTGGATCCTGCAGCTGGCTCCTGTTCGTCTGACCTCTGGTTCTTACTTGAGCTAGCAGCTTACCCACTGTCTTGCCTGTCAATCTTGGCATTCATTAATCTTCACAGCCTGTGAGCAAGAACCCTGCTGTCTGACCTGCCAATTTTGAGTTTGCCACCCCCTGCAGAGGAGAAGCCTCTATCCTGATCCACGGACTTGGGACATTTCAGCCATTTCCTTGATATAAATCTCTCTCTATATATATATTTATACGCTTTACTGGTTTTGCTTCTCTAAAGAACCCAGTCTAAGACATGCTTCATCATAGGGATACTACTTATTTCTTTATGGTTAAACTAAACTTGAGAGACTTTGTAGAACATGCTGCTGACTTCTCTTCTTTGTTGGTAAAAATGTTGAAACATGAGTCCCTGGTGGTAATTTTAAACAGGTCTCTGCCACGTGGCATCTAAGATCTTTGTAGTTTTGAGATTATATAATCCCATTAGTAAATTTTCATGGCAACAGAATTCCTGAGTTTTGGAGAACAGACGAGGAATCTCTAGGTCTTATCTGTCTAAGTTCCTATTCAGACATTTTGTGCTGAACCATTTTAGTTGTCCAAACTGGGAGAAAGTAGAAATAAGTCAAATATAGCAGCTGTTTTATTGCTGTACAATGATGTTACATAATAGTTCACCTGAGCAGGAGACAAAACCTGGTTCCAGCTCTCGCTGCACTGGGAATTTCATGTAGGCTGAATGTAATTACTTACTTTGGAGTTATTCCAAGGTGTGTGGGTTATGAGCAACTCGTTTTGGGCAATTTGTGCGGTGGGATCATTAATGGTTAAACATGCTCAGTGCCCAAATTCTTGACGTTTTATAGCAGTGAGAAAGAAAGAAGCTTGAGAAGATGATCTTATTCATCACTGTGTTTCCACACAGAGCAGGACATAACTCAGTGCTTTCTTTAGATACCAGTATGATCTGTGGAACTGTACTCATTAATATTCCTCTATGTTCAGGACTAGTAGCAACTTACAGATTCAAACCGTACAAAATAAGACATTTGAAAATAAAACAGAATCGAAAGAATAGATGCTTTTAGGCATTAGAGTTAAGTAGATTACACCATTTTGGAAAGGAATTTGGGTTTTCGTTTTATGGTTGCTAAACTGTGTGACTTTTTTTTTAATGAACCTAACTGAGTAGGAATCGACTTGATGGGAACAGGTTTGGTTTGGGTTTTTTTTTCTTTCACATAGTAGGTGTTCATAATGCTGAGAAAAATAAGTGAACAAACACATCTGCAGTGGTTTTTTTTTTCTGATTATAGAAACCAAACAGGAACATACTGAGTGGTTCCTGTATAAGACTACAAAGGACTATTTGAGCAGTAATTCAGCCGTGTTTCTACGAAACAGATTGAATTACTCAATTAAGCCAACAACCCTTAGCTTTTGTTATGTTCTTTCCACTATTCCAAAGTTCATATAGGAATGCCTTACAAATCTAGAAAAGGAGTCAGCATCAATATTTAATTCAACAGATGTATGAGAACTGCCGGTGTTTAAAAGATAAGACCCAGATTCTCCCTTAGAGATAATCTAGAAACGTTTACATAAGTACCTCTCCCCCCCAGAAAAGAAAAAGAAAACAAAACAAAAGAAACAGACAAATTTAAAAAACAAAACAACAAACCAAGAATTCAAGGCACAGTATTAAAACTATCATAAGAAGCATAAAGTACTTTGGGATAGAGGTGGAGAGATGTAAAGGAGGAAGAGCTCAACTAGTAAATAGGCAGATTAAGGAAATATGAACCTTGAGGGATGGGTTGGATTTCTGTTTTTGGAGGCAGGAGGAAGGTTATCATTCTAGGTAGAAATCAAAAACAAAATGGTCTAACATGCTCAGGCATTAAAGAAAACTACAGTTTTGAGAATCATTGGGTGCCTACATGTAAGAGAAAAGTGATATTGTACAAGCCATTGAGATTATATTTGGGCTTTAATGTCACAATAAGGACAGTCAATACACTTTCGAAGAGTGACTATGGCAGCAGATCAGAACAGAATAGAGAGAACTTGGAAATTAGAGAACTAAATGCATTTGAGTTGTTCAGTTAAGAAGAAATAACAGCTGCCAGTCAAAAGATAGGTGATTCAAATCCACCAGCCTGGAGAAATATGTTGCAGTCTGTTTCTGTAGAGATTACAGCCTTGGAAACTTTATGGGAAAGTTCTACTCTGTCCTATGATGTTGTTGTTGTTCGGTGCCATCGAGTTGGTTCCGACTCATAGTGACCCTATGTACAACAGAATGGAACATTGCCCGGTCCTGTGCTACGTCCAGCTTTCGCATGCATATGATGTGATTGAAAATACCATGGCTTGAGTCAGGAGTACCTTAGCCCTTAAAGTGACATCTTTGCTTTTCAACAGTTTAAAGAGGTCTTTTGCAGCCTATTCTCTCAATGCAATACGTCGTTTGATTTCTTGACTGCTGCTTCTATGGGCATTGATTGTGGATCCAAGTAAAATGAAATACTTGACAACTTCAATCTTTTCTCAGTTTATCATGATATTGCTTATTGGTCCAGTTGTGAGGATTTTTGTTTTCTTTATGTTGAAGTGTAATCCATACTGAAGGCTGTGGTCTTTGATCTTCATCAGTAAGTGCTTCAAGTCCTCTTCACTTTCAGCAAGCAAGGTTGTGTCATCTGCATAATGCAGGTTGTTAATGAGTTTTCCTCCAATCCTGATGCCCCATTCTTCTTCATACAGTCCAGTTTCTCAGATAATTTGCTCAGTATACAGATTGAATAGGTATGGTGAAAGGATATAACCCTGACGCACACTTTTCCTGACTTTAAACCAGGCAGTATCCCCTTGTTCTGTCCAAACAACTGCCTCTTGATCTATGTACAAGTTCCTCATGAGCACAATTAAGTGTTCTGGAATTCCTATTCTTCACAATGTTATCCATAATTTGTTATGATCCACACAGTCCAATGCCTTTGCATAGTTAATAAAACACAGATAAACACCTTTCTGGTATCCTTTGCTTTCAGCCAAGGTCTATCTGACATCAGCAATGGCATCCCTGGTTCCACATCCTCTTCTGAATCTGGCCTGAATTTCTGGCAGTTCTCTGTAAATATCCTGCTGCAGCCACTTTTGAATTATCTTCAGCAAAATTTTACTTGAATGTAATATTAATGATATTGTTCGATAATTTCTGCATTCGATTGGATTACCTTTCTTAGAAACAGGCATAAATGTGGATTTCTTCCAGTCAGTTGGCCAGGTAGCTGTCTTCCAAATTTCTTGGCATAGATGAGTGAGCACTTCTAGCACTGCATCTGTTTGTTGAAACATCTCAATTGATATTCTGTCAATTCTGGAGCCTTCACTGAAACTTAGACTTCTTCCTTCAGTACCATTGGTTCCTGATCATATGCTACTTCTTGAAATGGCTGAATATCAACCAACTCTTTTTGGTATAATGACTCTGTGTATTCCTTCCATCTTCTTTTGATGCTTCCTGCATCATTTAGTATTTTCCCCATAGAATCCTTCACTGCTACAACTTGAGGCTTGAATTTTTTCTTCAGTTCTTTCAGCTTGAGAAATGCCAAGCGTATTCTTCCCTTTTGGTTTTGTATCTCCAGCTCTTTGCACATGCCATTATAATACTTTACTTTGTCTTCTAGAGCTGCCCTTCAAAATAGTCTGTTCAGTTCTTTTACTTCATCATTTCTTCCTTTTGCTTTAGCTATTCAACATTCAAGAGCAAGGTTTAGAGTCTCTTCTGATACCCATTTTGGTCTTTTCTTTCTTTCCTGTATTTTTAATGACCTCTTTCTTTCTTCATGTATCATGTCCTTGATATCATTCCACGACTCGTCTGGTCTTCGATCATTAGTGTTCAACACGTCAAATCTATTCTTGAGATGGTCTCTATAATTCAGGTGGGATATACTCAAGGTTGTACTTTGGCTCT
>NW_004444142.1:4329790-4331951 GCF_000243295.1 Trichechus manatus latirostris
AAATTCTATCATGCAATCTCCGGCATCGTTTCTATCACCAAGGCCATATTTTCCAGCTGCCAATCCTTCTTCTTTGTTTCCAGCTTCCCCATTCCAGTTACCAGTAATTATCAGTGCATCCTGATTGCATGTTTGATCAATTTCAGACTGCATAAGCTGGTAGAAATCTTCAATTTATTTATCTTTGGCCTTAGTGGTTGGTGCATAAGTTTGAGTAATAGTTGTATTAACTGGTCTGCCTTGTAGACATATGGATATTATCCTATCACTGACAGCGTTGTACTTCAGGATAGATCTTACAATGTTCTTTTTGATGATGAATGCAATGCCATTTCTCTTCAAGTTGTCATTCCCAGCATAGTAGACCATATGATCGTCTGATTCAAAATGGCCAATACCAGCCCATTTCAGCTCACTAATGCCTAGGATATGGACGTTTATGCGTTCCATTTCATTTTTGACAATTTCCAAGTTTCCTAGATTCATACTTCGTACATTCCACATTCTGATTATTAATGGATGTTTGCAGCTGTTTCTTCTCATTTTGAGTTGCGCCATGTCCCCCAAATGAAGGTCTCCAGAGGTAGAAAATGGGGAAGCATTTTGGTGGAGGAAAATATATATAGGTAAGAAAAGAGTGACGAGACTGGTCTGCTCAAAGGGCCATATCAGCAAATGAAGATCCTGAAAGCTTGACTCCATCCATGTCATTCAGGTCAACTCTACTTTGAGGAGGCAGCTCTTCCCTAGTCGTCTTTTGAGTGCCTTCCAATCTGGGGGGCTCATCTGGTGGCATGATATCAGACAATGTTCCGCTGCTATTCATAAGGTTTTCACTGGATAATTCTTTTCAGAAGTAGACTGCCGAGTCCTTTTTCCTAGTCTGTCTTAGTCTAGAAGCTCAGCTAAAACCTGCCCACCATGAGTGACCCTGCTGGTGTCTGAATACCAGTAGCATAGCTTCCAGCATCACAGCAACACCCAAGCCCCCACAGTACCACAAACTGTCATATAGGGTCACTATAAGTCAGAATTGAGTCAATGAAAATGGGTTAGTCACATATGCTCTGTAAACAAAGTGCTCAGTTTTAAAATAGATATGTTCTATAGCAGCCTAGGAGTCCTTGGGTGGTGACAATGGTTAACTCAGCAGCTTTCAGAAAGGTTGGAAGTTTGAGTCCACCCAGAAGCTCCTCAGAAGAAAGACCTGGTGATCTACTTCCTAAAAATTAGCCATTGAGAACCTTATGGAGCACAGTTGTTCTCTGACACACATGAGGTCACCATGAGTTGGATTTGATTTGTCGGTAACTGGTGTAGCAGCTGAAGCTTTTCAAAATATATTTTCACATATTTGTCTATGCAAAATAAAAAAGGAAAAAAGCTAATTTTGGTTGGACCAGTTATTTAATCAGCTTAATACTATATTAAAGGTTAGTTAGAAGTTACTTCCTCTAAGGAGATGATAAAGGCCATAACTGAACCCTCAGCATCTTTCAGATACTCATTGTGCTAAGGATATTATAGGCATCATTTCATCTTCAGCATCATCTCAGGAAGTGTCATCAAAATTATTTAAATAAAGCTGAAATGTTCATTTTAGTTTTTAAAATATAACATCTCATTAAATTTTTTATGAAAATAAAACAATTTGCACTGTTGGTGTTCAATAAGTTTAAATGCCAGTGTAAAAAGATGACATCATACTTATGTGTTATTTAATCAGACAACACCCTATCTTAGGCTAGTCAGAAGTTGCATCATGTTAAGAAATGACAAACACCATAATTGAACCCTCATCATCTTTTAGGCACTCACTGTGCTAAAACTCTGTGGGGACTATTTTTCTTTTTTTTAATCTTCACCATCATCTTAGGAAGTGTTATCATTTTCATTTCACAGATAAGGAAAAGTCCCAAAAGTTTTAATTAATTTGCTAAAGATCACATAACTCAGGCCCACCCCTAGTAATAGCAGGGCCTGGACAAGGGCGCAAATGAAAGTCTCCATGTCATATGTCAACGTAATTAAAAATGAAAAAAATAAGCTACCAAGGTAGTAAATAATTGTACCCTATTCCACTACCTTGACACATGTACTTTTATAACTATAAAATTGAAAAGCGTGTAAAGCTGTGTTTTTAATGTGACTAAAAGTTGGC
>NW_004444142.1:4332419-4344209 GCF_000243295.1 Trichechus manatus latirostris
GACCTTATGTACAACAGAATGAAACACTGCCCTGTCCTGCACCATCCTCAAAATCATTGCTATGTTTGAACCTATTGTTGCACCCACTGGGTCAGTCCATCTCGTCGAGGGTCATCCTCATTTTCACTGACCCTCTACTAAGCATGATGTCCTTCTTCAGGGACTGGTCCTTCCTAATAACATGTCCAAAGTCCATGAGACAAAATCTCACCATCCTCACTTCCAAAGAGCACTCTGGCTATACTTCTTCCAAGACAGACTTGTTTGTTCTTCTGGCAGTCCATGCTATATTCAGTATTCCTCATCAACACCATAATTCAAAAGCATCAATTCTTCTTCAGTCTTTCTTATTCATTGTCCAGCTTTCACATGCATATGAGGCAATTGCAAATACCATGGCTTGCATCAGGCATACCTTAGTCCTCAAAGTGACATCTTGCTTTTCAACACTTCGAAGAGGTCTTTTGCTGCAGATGTGCTCAATGCAATAAGTTGTCTGATTTCTTCCTACTGATTCCATGAGTGTTAATTGTGGATCCAAGTAAAGTGAAATCCTTGACAACTTCAATATTTTTTCCATTTATCATGAAGTTACTTCTTGGTCCAGTTGTTATGATTTTTTGTTTTTAACAAAGAATAATTGTATTTAATGTGTGAGTGTTTGAATATATTTTATCAAAAATGTTGCAGTGCGATGGATCGCTTTTATATGGCCTTTCTTGCCATGGTCTTGTAAGTCCCACTCAAGTGACTGGGTGGGACTATACAAATAAGATAATTGTGACCCACTAAGGGGATCGGATAGCTTGCTAATAATGCAAATAAAGTTCATGATACCTGTGTGGAGCTGGGACAATGCAAATGTATGGAACCGTAATGAAAGGACTGGTCAGTTTTGCCATCCCACTAGACTTAAAATGAGCCATTCCAGAAGTGAGAAGATTGGATCTCATTACTACCAAGAAAGAAGATCCAGGAGTGCAGTGCATTTTTTGGACCCGGGTACCTGCGCTGAGAAGCTCCTGGGACCCGGACACAAAGACAGAGACAGCTCTAACACCAAAGAGAACAAGAAGCAGCATCAGAGAAATGGCAGCAGCAGAACTAGAAAACCAGCAGGAGATGGCCTGGCCCGTAGAGTGAGAAAGCTGAGTGCCTTTAGGCAGGAGGCTTGCTAGTGAACTAGGGTGCCTCCACACACTTGTTTGGAGCTAAAGCTGAGTGCCTTTGGGCGAAAGCTTACTAGCAGAGTAGGGTGCCTCTGGGTACTTACTGGCAGAGCCAAAAGAGCTATGGAACACTTGCCTGAGCCAGGCACAGGCCAGGCCGAGGAAATGAGGTCCAGAGAGAGGCAGCCTGAGGGGATGGCTGAGAAGAGACTCCTGATCAAGTAACTGTATCCTGAGTGTTCCTGAATCTGAATTGTAACCTGTTGTTAGGTGCTGTCATGTCAGTTCTGACTCATAAAGACCACACATACAGCAGAACAAAACACTGCCTGGACTTATGCCATCCTCACAATTGCTGTTATACTTGAGACCATTGTTGCAGCCACTGTGTCAATCCATCTCATTGAGGGCCTTCCTCTTTTTCCCTGATCCTCTACTTTACCAAGCATGATATTCTTCTCCAGGGACTGGTCCCTCCTGATAACATGTATGTGAGATGAAGTCTCCCCATCCTTGCTTCTAAGGAGCATTCTGGCTATACTTCTTCCAGGACAGATTTGTTTGTTCTTCTGGCAATCCATGGTATATTCAAATATTGTTTGCCAGCATCATAATTCAAAGATGTCAATTCTTCTTCCTTCTTCCTTATACATCGTCCAGCTTTTGCATGCATATAAGCAATTGAAAATATCATGGCTTGGGTCAGGTACACCTTAGTCCTCAAAGTTACTTCCCTAATAAACCCAATAATTGTGAGTATTTTCTGTGAGTTTTGTGTGGCCATTGCAGTGAATTATTGAACTCAGCGGAGATGTAGAGAGTGTCATGGGAAGGACGGTTGGTGTGAGAATTGGAAAAAAGGGCCAGTGAGAGGACGTGTGTCTGACTTCCCCCTCATAACAATCAGTCCTGGGCTGTTGATCTTGATTCTTCTTTCACCTTGTGAACTCCACCGTGACATTTTTACAACGTACAGTCAAGTACATGCAAATGATCAAAAAACATTGTTTCAAATTTGTTTTTTTAAGATTATTGTTTTCTAAAATATTTAAAACTACTAAAACTTAAAGGCCAAATGCAAAGTATAATTATGAAATTAGTTAAATGTTTATTTTAGTTTCCAAAATTTAATAAAATCTCATTAATTTTTTTATAAAATAAAACTGTGCATACTTTTACTGTTCAATGTCCATTTAAATCCCAATATAAAGAGATGACATGATGCTTCTTACATGTGACATTTCAATATACATATATATGTATACATTGAATATAATACGAATTGTTTAATATTACAAAATGTTCCTTGGTCCTCATATAACTTTTTGGAAACTCTCCTAATTAGTGGATGCTTTTATTTTGATACAACTTAGAAAGGACACTTCATTATGCGAGAGTTTATTGCATTTATGCTGTCTGAGAGGAAGCTTTGACAAGTTAATTAATTTGTCTTTTATCTAAATGCCAGTCCTCCCTGCACTCCAAAGCAGTGCTAATCTTTGAGATCCACAGCAGCACAGCCAGCAAACTTTCATGGTGTTTGAATGGAGCCGACTTTCCTTTGAAGGCATAGGACAAGAGGTGTGGAGAAGAGTTTTCCTGCGTCTTGACTTGTGTTAATTGTGAGAATGGATGTAGAGGGTTATGTTCCAGCTTTGAGTGCAGTATCCCATGCAGTAGAGACACTCAGGGCTTTTTTAAATCAATGTAGTGTATATGTTTTGGATATGCTTGTTGTTTTTAGTTGCCACTGAGTCAGCTCTCACTTATGGCAACCTTGTGTATAAGACAACAAAATGTTGCCTGTTCCTGCACCATCTTCATGATCATTATGTTTGAGTCCATTGTTGTGGCTATTGTGTCAATCCATCTCATTGAGGGTTTTCTTTGTTTTCACTGACTCTTTACTTTACGGAAGATGATGTCCTTTTCTACGGATTGGTCTTTCCTGATAAGGTGTCCGAAGTAATTAAACTGAAGTCTGGCCATCCTTACTTCTAAGGAGCATTTTTGTTGTATTTTTCCTGAGACTGATTTATTTGTTCTTCTGGCAGCCCGTATTTGGATATGCAGAATGCCCTAATACACAGGACTTAAGGCCCAAAGTCTTCTTTTTTAAGTCCAGGGGTTATACTGATATAGCTAGAGGTTAGAACAACTGACATTCAAAGACTGATGATTCTACTGCTTTCTTAACAACCTCCCACGTTAGGGACACAGCCATTTGCAATCTATTGGGGGAGGAGAACATTTAGCTTTTGTTACAAGTGATGAGGAATGGGAGATCAAAATATCCATTAACTTTTTCTCAAAGCTTTCCTCAAAAATGAAGGGCTAGCTTGTACTGATAATTTGGATCTCTGCAAATAAATTTGTCAACTCCCTACCTTCCGTTTACTCTGAGTTCATTAAAAAACAAACAAACAAAAAAAAAACCACCTTTCTACCTTAAGACTGTAATTTAGCCATGAAGCTACTTCAGAAAACCGATTTTCAGTTCTTTGAGTAGTAGGTGTTCTTGGACCTGATCTAAGAAAACAGGACGGGACTGGTTTCTGACATCTAAGGAACCCTCGTCATCACTCTCCTCAAACAAAAGAAAGCCTTCCCTATCGCTGCAGCATTCCTGTCTGTGACACACGGGTCTGTAAATGAATACAAATTGCGCACAAAGCCCTTCTGTAGCTAAACAGGCCAAGAGTGGGTTTCAAGTACAAACGAAGGAGTTGAATTAAAAGTAAGTGTTGGTGGCTACTCAAAGCAGAGTTTACATAGCCTTAAGAATTTTTTTCTTCTGTATTTCTCAAATATCCGGGAAACAAATTGAGAATGACAATGGTAGTATTAATAAGATATAAAATTTCGTTTCTTTCCTAGTCCTCCTAATATGTCTGTATAACATTATTAGTGACTCCCAAATAGACACATTTCCTTCCATTGTAATCTAAACATATGAAATTATTATAATGGCTAATTTTTAGGGGATGGATGAGGGGTGACAACTGACTCCATGACATTCCCCCAGTTTTTTCTTATTCTGAATATCTGCGGGATGCCTTGTTTTCACCAGACTGTTTAGAGTAAGCATGTGATCAGAATTGGGCTAAATAATCTAGGATCTGCAAACATTCTCAATACAAACAAGCAAAAATATTCACCTGAAACACTTTTCCATGCCCGTGGCAACTTTCCATTTTAATTGGTGTGATATCTTTAAAGAATAATATTATTCCAGTATCTGTCTCCCAGCCTTGACTGTGACACTCCAGTTTCCATGCGATTTGCACGAGTTTTATTGTATCCTTTTGCCTTGCTATTTCTGTATTTGTGGCATGAACAAATAAATGTTCTTGTGGAAAAAAGGCAGGAGATTTTGCCTTTGTCTCCATCTTCTTCTATGGTCAGTGACTTCATGAGGTGCTTGAATAGCAAGCAACTTCTTGTATCATCTGGCTGTCATATAACAGATGATGAGATAGAGACAAGAGAGAATAAGTGCCTTTCTGGAATATATGCTGAGCTAGGTCATGAGGAAGTGAAACGAAGGCTGGAAGCTCCTATCAGCCATTTTAGAGTGCTTCCCTTGCTCTAGGCTACTCTTTTTCTCCCTATGCTGTATACCCAAGGCCCTTATATTATTCTCCTAACTTCATGGGGCCCCATGTGAGACTGTCTCCCCCATCTTCTCTGGGCATCCCTCTTGCTCGAAGACTATTTTGTTTCAACTCAAACGTTTGTTTAAGTTATACAGAGCATCATGTAAGTAAGGGTACTTAAACCAGGTGAACCCAACTACAATTTTAATTTAAGATTCTGAGGATAAAGAAGGTCAGCTGAGGTAAACAGATCCAGAGCTTGCTACCTCAACAAAATTGGTTGCTCTCTGGGTGAACTTTATGTTACAATGAGGGCTCAAATTGGAAAGAACGCATTAGATAAGGGAAAGTTATAATAGGTGCCACTAGTTTAAATCACTACAGATGTTTTCCTCCATATGGAGATGCTGAGGTAAAAGTGACATTAACTCTTGTCCTCTGGTGTCCTTTAGAGAAATTGTCATTTAAGGCTTAACCATGTGCCTCCCTCCCCTCTCCCCTACAGTGTTAGTTACCTAGTGCTTTCTTAACAAAAACTACCACAAGTGAGTGGCTTGAAAGAGCAGGAATTTCTTCTCTCACAGTTTTGGAGGCTAGAAGTACAAATTACAGCATTGACTATAGGCAGGGTCCTTCTTTTTCAGTAGCCAAGAGAGTTCCTTGGCATTGCTTGGTGTCTGTCTTTCCCCTGTGTGTGTCTCTGTGTGTATTCTATTCTTTTCATAATTAAGAAGTGATAAGTTTTAGACCCATTCCAACCAGGTATTAGCATACCACAAGAAAAACCTTATTTTTAACCAGGATTATATACACAGGTACAGGGGTCAGGACTTAAACACATATTTTGGGAGATACAACTCAATACTTTATATTCCAATCTTTGGAGCCCTCAGTTGGTCCTTCTGACATGCAAAACACATTCACCCTACCACATCATCTCTGAATGTCTTAACTAATTCCAGCATCAATTCGAAGTCTAAAATCTCATCTTCTAAATCAAGTATAGGTGAGACTCTGGGTGTTTTCCATCCTAAGGCAAAATTATTTTCCATCTGTGGACCTGGGAAACCTAGGATACAATTTATCTGCTTTAGAGGTGTATGGTAAACCAGGTATAAACACTCCTGTTTCAAATGGGAGAAATCAGATGGAAAGAAGGAGTCATGGTTACCAAGCAAGTGCAAAACCCAAGAAGGCAAAAGTCCTTAGTGCTCAAGACTTGAAAATAATCCTCTATTTTCCAGGCATATCTGGGCAGTGGTAATACTCTGCAGATTCTGGATGGAGGCCCCTGGATCCTGGGAGTCAGCCCCACCTCCCAGGCCCACAGCAAGAGTAACACCACCCCCTTGACTTTGGGTGACCCCATTCTTTTGGTACACAGGAGTGGTGACCCCATGCTGTTGGTTTTGGGTGGCCCTGTTCTCCCAGTCTACCAGCATGGCAGCCCTGTTCTCTTGGCCCACCAGAACAGCAGTCCCACCTTCAGGAACTGAGGTGGCATCAGCCTTACTCCTTGAAACCTAGGTGGTATCCCCACTCTTTAAATCCTAGGCGGTACTGACTCTACTCTTTGAAACTAGGGGAGCCGTGGCTCTGACCTTCATACTCCTTCTGACAGTTCTGCCAGTCCCTAAACTGCTCCCAGGATGATCCTTTCTTTTTCTTGCAGGACAACAGATGTTTGCAACCAAGTAGCTCAACTGGCCCATTATTTTTGCCTGTAAAATTCCAGGAGACCAACAGCTTTCCTTCATTTATCCTGTCTCTGTCCCTTTCAGTCTAAGCTGACAGAGTTTCTGCTGACATTGTTAACTTATACCCATTAGCTACAGACCTACTCTCTTTAGCAAAAAATTCCATAGCCATATCCTTCACGTCAGTTCCAGGGCATGCTCTCTTAGTTTTTACAATAGAATTTTCCAAATCTTTAAGTTCTGGTTTCTTTTTGCACAGTTTCTCAATCTATCTCTTTTCCTTCATTTTACTAGAAATGGAAAGGAGACATCATGTCATCTCTTTAAGATCTTGCTTAATAATTTACTTGGCTAAATATCCAAGTTGATCAGTTTCAAGTTCTACTTTCTACCAAACATTTTAAAATAATTCAAACAAGTTCTTTGCCACTTTAGAGCAGGGACCACCTTTCCTCCAGTGTCCAATAACATGTTCATCATTTCCTTTTTAAAGACTCACCAGAAGCACATTTAATGCCCACATTTCTAGCAACATTCTCTTCATGATGATAGAAACTTTAGCTATAGGATTTCCCATTTTTTTCTGAACCTTCATCTGAATAACCCTAATTGTCCATAATTCTACCAAAAGTCTTCAAGACAGTCTAGGGCCTTACTAAGAAGCATATCAAAATTTCTCCAGATTCTACCCAATTGCAAAGCCTCTCCCACATTTTAGGCATTTGTAAGAGCAGCACCTCACCCTCTGGTACTAAATTCTGTCTTCATGATATTCTTGGGGAACACAATTCACTCCATAACATCCCCCAAGTGACGCTTTCAAATTGTTGTTTTCAGTAACTATTTTGCTTGACTTCTATTTCAAAGAAGACACCATTTTGCAGAATGAAGATGCAGAACTCATCCAAGATGTTTGTATGATTCAAGAATCTTTCTTATTCATACACACTATGGATTGTGTCTCTTTGCCATTTATAACAGAATGCTTTAATTTTCTTTCAACTTTTGGAACTTGCCTCTCTGTAAACATAAACACTAACATCAGTGACTAGAGAAAGAATGATAAGGAGTCGGCCCTGCTTCTTCTACAAAAACTCCACTTAAATTGATGGAACTTTTACAAAACTGGAAAGAGAAAATTCTATAGTGACTCATCCTACTTTTTATAACCTAAAATAAGAATTGATTCTGACTCCAGTGTCTGAAGGGGAAGGTCTCAAGTTTAAGGAAAGTTGTAAAAAAAAAAAGGAGAAGAATCTCCCCAGCTTGTGAAAATAGCTTTTAGGGCCATGCTATCTACTAATCAAGGGCTTTATATTAAAGCCTCCTTTTTATTTTCACATGCCTCATGAGCTATGAGAGAAAGTAAGTTCAACAAAATTACAAATGCCTGTATACTTCTATTTCTTAAGAGAAAAGTTGAAAGACTAAATTTCTTCAGAGGGTAGGTATTCTGGATAACTATTCTTCTCAGTGTGACTATTCAACTCGTTTCTGTTTTAAAGTAGAAAAAATATAGTTTACTTGCTAGGTTTCCAGGAAGTTGTGAGAGATGAATTTGTAATATTGAACCTACTTTACTAAATAGGAAGAATGTACTTCACATTAAGTTGTTTACCTTGCTGGGAAAAATCCTTGAGATCCTAAAAACTTGCACAAGTTTGTTGAGTGTTTACTCAATGATAGGTATGAATATTAGGTGCTCGATATTCATAATCTCATTCAAGTTGGTGTCATTTCTACTTTTCAAAACTGAGACCTAACATTATGAGTTTAGTAAGTAGTAGAGCTGGAATATAAACTCATAGCTGACTCTAAGTCCCACATGTTTGCCACTAGACCACACTATTCTCTTTGTTTGCCTCCCCTTACCATGTAAATAGGAATAACTCAATAAATGTTTCGTAAATAAATGTACAAGACTATTGAACTAGATTTCCAAAATATAAATAAAGGTTTATGAGGTCAAGCTGTGCAAAACATGTTACTTGCAATTTTGGTATTTGGGAAGGACCCACTCTGGGTAAACTTGTGACATGAGCTCGACTTTGACATGACTTGTGCCATAACTTGACTTTGTTTCTCTTTTATCTTGGTATATGTACTCTCCTAGAGGTACTTAATGTATCTTCTCCACTTCCCCACCAACACCAACACACACCCTTCTCTCCCACTTTTCCATTTTAGTTTTTTATTAAAAGTAGTGTCTGACAAAGATGTTTCAACTCTAGGGAAACTTAGAGAACATCTACAGTCTGCAGAAGTGGATCTAGTAACAAGTTACAGCAGAGTCAAGATTATAAGGACAGTCCACAGCAGCCAGAGAGTAATCCTGAAATATGAACCAAATCATATCTTCTCTTGCTTAAAACCTTCCAGTGGCTTTCCACTGCACTTCAAATAAACCCAAACTCCTTAACGGTAGCCTACCTTTCAGTCTCTTCTTTGTCCCTCTCTGCTGTTTCCAATGTCTTCCAGTCTTATCAGCCTCCTGTTAGTTCCTTAAACTCACTAAACTCTTCTCCCCTCCAGGTCTTCACATGTGAATTTCTCTGTGCCTGGTTCATCCTCATAACTGGCTCCTCCTCATCCTTTGGGTTTTCAATTAAACATTTCCTCAGTGTCTTAGTCATCTAGTGCTGCTACAACAGAAATACCACAAGTGGATGGCTTTAACAAAGAGAAATTTATTTCCTTACAGTAAAGTAGGCTAAAAGTTCAAATTCAGGGTGTCAGCTCCAAGGGAAGGCTTTCTCTCTCTCGGCCTTCTCATCAGTGTTCCCCCGGACTAGGAGCTTCTCAGCACAGCGACCCCGGTCCACAGGACATGCTCTGCTCCCGGCACTGCTTTCTCGATGGTATGAGGTCCCCCTGTCTTACTGCTCACTTCTCTCTTTTATATCTCAAGAGATTGCCTCAGGACACAATTCAGTCTTGTAGATCCAGTCCTGCCTTACTAACACAACTGCCGCCCATCCTCCCTCATTAACATCATAGAGGCAGGATTTACAACATACAGGAAAATCACAAAGTACCGGGAACCATGGCCCAGGCAAACTGATATACACATTTTTTGGGGGACATAATTCAATCCTTGACACTCAGATAGACCCTCCCTGACTGATTTATCTAATGAAAAGCTCCCGCCTCCATGTTGTTGTTGTTGTTAGGTGATGAAACACTGCCCAGTCCTGTGCCATCCTCACAATTGTTGTTATGCTTGAGCCCATTGTTGCAGCTACTGTGTCAATCCATTTCATTGACGGTCTTCCTCTTTTTCACTGACTCTCTACTTTACCAAGCATGAGTCCTTCTCCAGGGACTGGTCCTTCCTGATAACATGTCCAAAGTATGTGAGACTTAGTCTCACCATCCTTGCTTCTAAGGAGCATTGTGGCTGTACTTCTTCCAAGACAGATTTGTTCGTTCTTCTGGAAGTCCATGGTATATTCAATATTCTTCGCCAACACCACAATTCAAAGACATCAATTCTTCTTTGATCTTCCTTATTCATTGTCCAGCTTTCACATGCATATAAGACAATTGAAAACACCATGGCTTGAGTCAGGAGCACCTTCGTCTTCAAGGTGAGATCTTTGCTTTTTAGTCCCTCCACTCCATAGTTTGTTCTTACCCCTGCACCCTGCTCATGCACCCCCATGGCAGGTATCACTATTTGTAATTATATATTTATTTGGTCTGTCTTCCCCACCAGTGCATACTCATTGCCAGGCTCATTGTCAGCGCATATTAAGTGGTCACTAAATATTCATTGTATGAATGAATGAACTTGAGTTCATTTTTATAGAGTACTACAACCAGTTCTCTTTCAACTACCCTATACATCCTGTCTTTCCTCACCCCTAACCTCTGACTCCTGTTTGTGGTCATTTCTCTATTATTTTCTACTAATTTAGTGTCTTCATGGGCACTAAATTACAACATCAACAATTCCTGCTGATTTACAGCAATAAAATAGTTATGCCTAACTTAATTTAAATGTAAAGACTAGCATCCTAAAGAAGGCCTTAAAAAGGATATTAATGAAGTTCTAGGTTCTGTAGGGAATCCTTTGGCGGCACAAATGGTGAAGCACCTGACTACTAGCCAAAAGGTTGGTGGTTCAATCACACCCAGAGGCACCTCAGAAGAAAGGCCTGGCAAACTGCTTTCAAAAAGTCACAGTCTTAAAAACCCTATGGAGCACAGTTCTACTCTGGAACACATGGGTGGTCATCATGAGTTGAGATCAACTTGACAACAACTGGTTTGGTTTTGGGTTTAAGTTCTGTACTAGCCTATTAGGAAGTCATTTTTCATCTCCATTATGTAGCTGTTCACTCTGCCTACACGCAGTGCTGAATCTGGTGCTGTACTAATTTGTACAACCAGTTTTCCTCATGTGACCCCACACATGAGGATGTATATCTAGCCCAAGTGGGCATAAAGTAGTTCCACAAGAAAATTTGAACTTCAAAATCTATGAGAGAGGTATGTGATGATGTGACCCAGAAAGTATCTTAGACTCCTGCTAGACTGGCGAGAGTTTTTGGAAGTCAGCTTAGAAGCTGTTTCTTTCTACTTCTGTTTATCTAAACTGAGAAGCACTGAGTACAGAGAAATAGAAGTTGTTGAGTAACTGGCAGCCACAGCAGGAATGTAGCTGAGTTTACTGAAGAATAAATCTCTGTAGGCTTCATTGTTGTAGGGATCTGTGGCAGGTGGAAGGATCAAGGGTACCATCTTTATAAGTAGTTGAGGAAGAGATTGTATTTGGTCTGAATGGAACTGATACCCCTTTGTATTGGGAGATCCCTGGTGGCGCAGTGGTTAAGAGCTCGGCTGCTAACCACAAGGTCAGCAGTTAGATTCCACCACCCACTCCTTGGAAACCCTATGGGGCGGTTCTACACTGTCCTATAGGGTCACTATGAGTCGGAATCAACTTGACGGCAATGGATTTTTTTTTTGTGTGTGTGTGTGTGTGTATCAGGAACTTTACACCAGTAATGTGGAATTTAAGCCTTTCTGCTACAATTACTTTAAACTCAGACTAAAAAAAGGGTTAATTGAGGATCATGCTAAGGTAGGAAGTGAGAGGAGGAGAATCCAAATGCTATGAGGAGTTTTCCCCCAGACAGCCTGGCTCAAGTTTCACAAATTCCTTACCAAGGAAGATCTGGAAGTAAAAGTCAGAACCCGGTGACTGTGGTTTATAATATTGTATCTATTTACGGTTTAAAATCAAGAAAGGAGTGTGTCAGGATTGTATCTTTTTCACCACACTTATTGAATCTGTATGCTAAGCAAATAATCCAAGAAGCTGGA
>NW_004444142.1:4344834-4345748 GCF_000243295.1 Trichechus manatus latirostris
AGGTGGATTGATACAGTGGCTGCAACAATGAGCTCAAACATCGTGAGGGTTATGCAGGACCGGGCAGGGTTTCGTTTCGTTCTGTTGTACATAGGGTTGCTATGGGTGGGAACCAACTCAGTGGCACGTAACAACAGCAATAACATCTATTTTTACCCTTATTTAAACCCATGTCACAGGAAAAAAAATACAGTTATTCTTAGTTGAACCTTTGTTGTCTTTATTAAATCTAGAATTTAAAGAGCTCTTCATAGAGTTTGAGGATGTAAGTATATTCATTTGGGTAGGTTGGGGAGTTAGATCCCTATCAGGCACTGTGAAGAAATGTTTCTGGGTTGAATAAGAATTTAGCAGTAAGTATAAACGTGCAGTGGAATTTTTAAAAATAAACTTGAAGTGGGGAAACGTCTCAGCATCATGCTAAAGACAAAAATCATAAAGAAAAAACTTAACAGATTACATAAGAATTTTTGCAGACTAAAAGAATGATTGTCAAAGTTAGAAATACCAGTAACAAATTTGGAAACATATTTGCAGTATACAAAAAGTTCATATTCTTAGTAGTAATAATAAATGTAATAATAACAGCTAACTATACAGCTATTGAATTGACTCGAAGTCAATGGGTTTACACAGCTATTACTGTGTGCTAGTGACTCAAAGTAGCCCTGGTGGTGCAGTGGTTAAGAGCTACAACTGCTAACCAAGCGGCTGGCAGTTCAAATTCACCAGCTGCTCCTTGGAAACCCTATGGGGCAGTTCTGCTCTGTCCTGTAGTGTCGCTATGAGTCAGAGTCAACTCCACAGCAATGGGTTTGGTTTTGGTTTAGTGAATGTGATTATATATGTATGTATACACACACACATAAACTCATACTCTCAGATAGACTCAACAAACCTCATAAGGTAGATAC
>NW_004444142.1:4345848-4357778 GCF_000243295.1 Trichechus manatus latirostris
TACAAAACCAGAAATGAACAAAAGACTACAGTACATTAAACTTTATCACAAAAGAGAATGGGTTTTCCGTTCAGGAAAACATCTTGATGGACCTTACAGTGTGAGAAAAAGTCCCCTGAGTTTAGTCTAATTGAAAAGTTTAGGCACAAGATCAGGATTGCTCTGCATGTAGACTAACAGGAATTCAGAGTTTGGGAAGAGGTTGTGGAATCTGAAACTCTGAGAACAGTAGAGACAAGGAAGAGAAGCGTAGCTGAGAAAGCTTCTTCCTCTTGGTGGGGATGGGCAAGATCCTTGGGAACAGTGGAGTCCATTCTCAATTTTAATTTGTTGGCTATTTTATTTTGTAATCCCCTGGTCTCTCCAAGTTTCCTTAAAAGTCTACAACTTGAAACAGATATATGTTAACAATGTGTTGACGACTGAAAAAGAGGAGTGGTGTCCAGTGTGGGACAAGTGGTGTGAACAAGGACAGCAGTCACAGGTAATGGGCCAATGAGCAAAACCGATCTCACTATATGCCAAATTCTCAGAAACTATGAGCAAATGGTAATGATTCCTTTGGATGTGGGAAGAAGGATGTTAGCTAGTAGACAGAAAATCTACAGACGTGTGGAGGATGGGGACATTCGGGAGGTGCATGTTGGGTTACAGGGGCAAAGTACATGTGGAGTCAATTCTTAGAAAAGTAGTTAGCAATACACATAAAGCCGTTCAACATCGCTAATTATCAATAAAATACAAAATGAGGAATTTTTGCCAGTTAGACTGGAGATTTTTAAAAATATTGATAGTAAGCATGAACACACTGTTGATTAGAACAGTGCTTTCTGAATGGGAGACCAAAACGCTGTGGAGATAATGATACTCTCATTGTAAGGTGTGGCTGAAGCCCCTGGACTGACTGGCTTGGCAGAGAGCACCTTCTTCTCTTTGACCTCATGCCATCCAAATTCTATCATTTCCCTTCTGTGCCATTGCTTGGAAAAGGGATTAGAAGCACCAGGTTAGTGTGTAAAGTAGAATAACCATTCTAGAATGGTTTGGCAATAGAGATCAATAATTTAAACATATATACAATTTGACTTGACAATTCTATTTCTAGAAGCCTAGAGAAATTAACTGGGAAATGCACAAGTATGTATGTTCAAGATGTTTATTCCAGCATTGATTGTAAAAGCACTGAAAAAGTAAAAATCATATTAACCCATTTTCAATTATGCTGTGTGATGGATTGCTTTGTGTGGCCTTTCTCGCGGTGGTCTTGTAACTCCCTCCAGATGTTTGGGTGGGACCAAGCTAATAAGGTATATGGAACCCTAACGAGGGGATTGGTCAGTTTTGCCATCCAACTGGGCTTGAAATGAGCCATCACAGAGGCAGGAAGGAGAGGATCTCACCACCACCAAGGAAGAATAACCAGGAGTGCAGCATGTCCTTTTGGACCTGGGATCCCTGCACTGGAAATATCCTGGAACCTGGAGACCGAGAGAGGGAGAGAAAGAGAGAGAGAGGGCTGTAACACTGAAGATGGCGAGAAGGGGTAGCAGAGAAATGGCAGCAGGAGAGACAGCAGAACAAGGAGACCAGCAGGAGATGGCAAAGTGGGCTTACCAGCCCACAGAGCAGGAAAGCTGAGTGCCTTCAGGTTGGAGGCTTGCTGGTAGAGTAGGTTGTCTCTGGGCAATTTGTAGAGCTAGGCTTGGCTGACCCACAGAGCTAGAGCTGAGCACCTTCTGGCTGAGGCTTACAGGTAGAGTGGGGTGCCTTGGGGCACTTATTAGCAAAGCTAAAAGAGTTTTGTAACACTTGCCAAAGTAGGGTAGAGGCCAAGGGGCCAAAAGAACTTTGAAACACTTGCCAAAGCAAGACAGAGGCTAAGGGGCCAGAGAGAGGTAGCTAAGAAGAGGCTGTCCTGATGGAAGAATTGTATCCTGGGGGTATTGCCTGAGTTCTGTGTGGCCATTGCAATGAATTCTCAAAACCAGTGAGTAGATAGTACCACAGGAGGTTGGTGTCAGAATTGGAAAAGATGGTGGAGATAGGAGGAATGTTTGACCTCTGCCTCATAGGAATCAGCCTTGGGCTGTAAATCTTGATTCTCCTTCCCCCTCGTGAAGTTAAAGGAAGTCAGACGCTGCCCCTACTCCATTCTTACAGACTGATAGACATTTATGTGGGAATTATATAATCTGTAATATACATCCTTTAAAAAGGAAGATGGAAATCAATGTGTGCTGACATAGTGCTATATAAAAGAAATGTCATAGCAAAAAAAAAAAAAAAGCAATGTAGAATAGCATTTATAACATGAATTATTGAAAAAATCAAAATACAAGCTGCTTATCAGGTACATTTTTGGTTAATCAGAAAAGACTGATAAAGATTTTATTTTGGAAAGAAGAGATATCTCAGCTGTCATGGATTTAATTGTGCCCCCTAAAATGATGTTGGTGAATTAACCTTGTTTGGAAGTAGAACATCTGAAGATGTTATGAGTTAACATGAAGTCATACTGGAGTAGGGTGGGACCTAATCCAATATGAGTGGTGTTCTTATAAAAAGAGGAAAAGAGACATAGACTGACACAGAGGGGAAACGGCTATGTGATGATGCAGGCAGAGACTGGCGTGAGGCATCTAAAGGCCAAGAAACAGCAAGGATTACTGCTGTCAGTTGAAGCTATGACAGAGGTATGGAACAGATTCTCCCTCAGAGCCCTCAGAAGTAATCAACATGGCCAACACCCTGATTTCAGACTAATAGCCTCCAGAACTATCAGAAAATGTATTTCTTTTCTTACAAGCCACCCACTTTGTGGCACTTTGTTACGGTAAGCCTAGAAAACTAATAGATTAATCAAGTGAAATGATTACAGTCAAGGTCTGTTGCATACACTAGGCAACCAGGGAAACAGCCCCTCATATTAGTGCCTAGTCTAGCTTTTTCTCTTTTGGGTGTGTCACAGGTAACACCCATAAACAAAAGGAAGAAGAGAGCTTAATGCCATCCTCTAAAGAGGTTTCGTATTTCAGCCAGGGATGCCAGTAGAGCATTGTTTAGGACACAGGAATGCTGGGGAGAAACCTAACTCATTACTTTCCAACCTGTTTAGAAAAATCTTCAGCTTCAAGAAGTGCTCATCTGACATCTTCCAAGGATCCCATTCATTTTCCAGTATTTTTCCCTTTTCATAGGATTAAAGAACTAATTTAGCAAGATTGTTCAACAGATTTTTATCAGGCTTAGCCTGTGAATATGCCAACATTTTCAGTGCATATATCGCACATACATAGCTAACAGGTTTGCCTCTCTCTTCTTCTGTCAAGACCCAAAACATTGACAAAGACATAAAATGTGATGGAAACAAAAATACGAGTTATTTGGAGTTGGAGAAGGCAGCTAGTCTTCTGGTGCAATAGTTAAACAAGCCTCATCGCATCCTAAGCTATTAGCAGAACACTTCTTATGTATATGTACTGAACATCTCCTATGTATAAAGCATCATTAAGAGCTTCAGGAAATACAAAAATAAATGCTGGTATAAAGGCCTATAAACTACAGGGGAGAAGAGTGATGACATACACGTTAAAAAATAACATGCTAAGCTTAGTCATGCAAAACACCAGGGTTCTTTGTTTTCTTTAACTGCTATCATCTCCCACCTGAAATCCATTCTGACAAGTTGCAGATGCGGAGTGTGTTTGTTGGAGTAGGAAGTAGGGACACTTAAACTCAGCCGTTTGAGTTTCTGCAGACTCTTGCTGTCACACCATCTCTTTCAGGTTGATTTGTCTTATTTGGATAAATATTCAGGCAGTTCAAAGATCAATTTCCTGTCAGGGCTGATTCTTCCCTCTGCTGTCTTTTTTTTTTTTTTAATTCTATTTTTTAAATAGATTTTATTTTTTAGAGTTGTATGTTTAAGAAAAATTGTGTGTTAAGCTCAGAGAGTTCCCATATACCCTTTCTCTCCCTTGCATGCTGTTTCTCCTATTATTAACATCTTACATTCCTTTGCTACATGTGTTACTATTGACGAACCAATATCTACACATTATTAACTGAAGTCCATAGTTTACATTAGGGTCCACTCTTTGTGTTGTACAGTCCTATGGGCTTTGATAAAGGCACAATATCATGTGTCCACCATTACAATATCATACAGAATAGTTCCACTGCCCTAAATGTGCCCTGTGCTCCACCTATTTATCCCTCCCTACTCCCCTGAACCCCTGGCATCCACTGATCTTTTTACTGTCTCTATAATTCTGCCTTTTCTGGAATGTCATATAATTGGAATCAGAGTATGTAGCCTTCTCAGGCTGGCCTCTTTCACTTAGAAATATGCAATTTAAGTTCCTCTATGTCTTTTTTTTTTTTGGAACATTTTATTGTGGTTAGGGTGAAAGTTTACAGAGCAAATTAGTTTCCCATTCAACAATTTATACACATTATGTTTTGTGACATTAGTTGCAATCACCTCAGTGTGACAGCACTCTACCCACTTCCTCCCTGAGTTCCCTGTTTTCATTCACCCATTTTCCAGCCCCTTCCTGACTTCTGAACTCTGTTTTGGTCTTGTATGGTTGATTGTTCTGAGGAGCACGCTCCTCAAGGGTGTTATTGTTCACTTTATAGGCCTGTCTATTGTTTGGCTGAAAGGTGATCTCCGGGAATGGGTTTCCTCCATGTCTTTTTGTAGTTTGATAGCTTATTTCTTTTTATTGCGGAATAATACTTCATTGTGTGTATATATCACAGTTTGTTTACCCGTTCACCTATTGAAGGATATCTTGGTTGCCTTCAATTTTGGGCAATAATGAATAAAGCTGCAGGTGTTTATGTGGAAATAAGTTTTCATCTCATTTGAGTAAATACCTAGGAGTGTGATTACTGGATTATATGGTATGCCTATGTTTAGCTTTATAAGAAACTGCCAGGCTGTTTTTCTCCTCTCCAATTTTTACTTCCCAAGATGGAGTCTCGGTTCAAAAGGGAGTGGAGCTCAAGGCTTTGGGCCTTCCTGGCTTTCATGTTGTCATTTTCTACTCGTCTCTTAAGCAGGGTCACCCCTACCCTACAACCTGCATTTGTTCAAATCAGAAAGAGGTGCCCCCTGCTGGCAGACACAGCTGCACATGAGAGTTCAGGATTCTGCATGTAGATGGTGAATCAAATTGTAGTCACACTCAACCCTTGGGTGGGTTCCGTGGCACAGGGCCCAACCTTCACAACCACATGTGGTGGTCCTGCCACAACCTTGCCTCCCTCACGAAGCTTCCTTCTTCTGTCCCTCTGCAGCTCAATGCCAGGCATCAGTTGGCCCCCCAAGTTATCACAGACCTCTCCTGTTTTGAAGAGGCACATGGAGCTTCTGGATCCCTTCCACAACACAGGCCATAGGCAGCCTGTATTGCAATCCCTGATCTTTCTTATACCTGTGAGCTAGATCCTAGGACAGAGGTTGCTTCCTGATGGAAATGTTCTTGTTGTTGTTAGATGCCAAGTAGAGCTCTGACTCATGGCAATTTCATTTACAACAGAACAAAATAGCTACCTATACCTGCACCATCCCTATGATAGGTTGCTGATTAGACCATTGTGATCCATAGACTTTTCATTGGCTGATTTTTGGAAGTAGATTGCCAGGCCTTTCTTCTTAGTCCTTCTTAGTCTGGGAGCTCTGCTGAAACTGATTCAGCATCCTATCAACATGCAAGCCTCTACTGACAGATGAGGGGTGGCTACATGTGAAGTGCTTTGGCTAGGAATACAATCCAAGTCTCTAGCATGGAAAGGAAGAATTCTATCACTGAACCACCCCTGACCCCATGAATTTACAGACCAACTTGTCACCAGAGTGGAAGCTTAAGACCTGATCAGGCACACCCTGGTTTTACTATATGCAGGCAGGACCAACATATTTACGTTTACTTCTGCATGCCATCTAGTAAAAATCCTTTTAAATTAAAACCAAACCAAACCAAACCACACCTGTTGCTGTCGAGTCGATTCTGACTCATAGAGACCCTACAGGACAGAGTAGGACTGCCCCATAAGGTTTCCAAGGAGCGGCTAGTGGATTGGAACTGCCGACCTTTTGGTTAGCAGCTGAGCTCTTAAACACTGCATCCCATCAAAATAAAGAAAAAAAAAAAAAAAATTCTGAAAATGGCTCAGTAGATTTTGACTTAGTGTATCTTCCATCAGCCTAGTTCTGAGTCAACAAATAGAATAGGGAAGCTTATCAGATCTCCACATATTCTGAATTTATGTCTTAATGTATAACTTTATTATTTGGGAATAATAAAGAATTGATGGCATCATGATAGTTGTTAAGTAATTAAAATGTGGAATGTTACCAACTCTCTTATAACTCATTACTTTCTCTTTAGATCCCCAAGTGCCCTTCTCCTGCATGAGTCTTATTTTATTTTAATGTAATTTGTACTTGTGGTTGCATTCATGCCAAGGTGACCATACTGACACAATTACCTTACAGGGATAACATCACTCAAGTGTGATGCTGCTAGAGGGCTGTCTTAGTTAGCTAGCACTGCTGTAACAAAAACTACCACAAGTGGGTGGCCTCAAAAATCAGAAATTTATTTTCTCACAATTTTGGAAGCTAAAAGTCCAAGATAGGAACACTGCTGTGTCATTTCCTTCTATGAGTCTCTCTCCTAGTTTCTGCTATCCAGCAATCCTTGGTGTTCGTTTGCTTGTAGATGGATCCTTACATGGTATCTGTCTCCCCGTGTGAGTGGTTGTGTGTGTGTCTGTCCTGTTCTAAGACAGCACTCAAAAGTGATTAGTTTTAGGACTCACTCTACTCCACCCCATTAAAACTCATAAAACCCATTGCCATTGAGTCGATTCTGACTCATAGCAACCCTATAGGGCAGAGTAGAACTGCCCCATAAGGTTTCTAAGGAGCAGCTGGTAGATTAGAACTGCTGACCTTTTGGTTTGCAGCCATGCTCTTAACCACTGCCCCACCAGGGCTCCTCCACCTCATTAACATAACAAAAGATTAATATTTTGGTTTACTCTATCTCATTAACATAGCAAAAGAAAACCTCTATTTCCAAACAGGGTCATATTTAAAGGTACAGGCTTAGGACTTTCACATTTCTTTTTTCAAGATACAATTCACTTCAGAACAAGGGCTTTTCATGGGGCGTCTCTGATTCAGTTTTAAGAGAATCTGCATACCTCTTGACACTGTGCAAAATGTAACACATTTTCTGGGAAAGGGTCCGGAGCTTTCATCAAGTTCCTAAAGTTCTGTGACAAAAACAAATCAAAACAAAACATAAAAGCTATTATGTTTTAACAAACGTACAAATAATTATGTTCTAATTACCTAGAACATAATTAGAGCCAGCCCTAAAGGGGCTTTCATCACATGTGTGAGTGGGAAATATTTTTCCCCATCTCCCCATCCTCCTTTTGTTAGGTAAATAATAGGTAAATTGAATTTAGGTAATATATATATAAACCAAAACCAAACCCATTGCCATCAGTTGATTTCGACTCATAGTGACCCTGTAGGACAGAGTAGAACTGTCCCATAGGGTTTCCAAGGAGCGGCGGCTGGTGGATTCAAGCTGCTGAACTATATATGGAGCCCCTGGTGATGCAGTGGTTAAGAGCTCGGCTGCTAACCAAAAGGTATGTATGTATGTGTCTCCTGTCTTTTCTTGAATTCTTTAAACCTAAAGATAGGTTACTATCTTTGGTCTTCAGATATTAGTCACTAGGGCTTAAGGGAGGAAAATTCAGAAAAAATGAACTTCCTCTGACTCCTTTAGATCTGCTGTACAAATTTAATATCTGTTAGAATCCCCAGAGGCTACAGTGGAGAAATATATAAGTACAGAAATATAATACAGAAGAACATTGCCTCATATGCTATTGCACTCACATATATACAACCTTTTTTTTTCCCCCTTCAAGAGGGAAACACATACAGCCATTAAAGGTGCACTTAATCTGCATAGGGAAATGAGAATTTTAAGACATTTTCATGAATAGCTGAAAATAGAACTCAGGCTTCTTTCTCCACTAGAGCTAGAGTCCAAACAGCAAAATGAATAAATTATCTTTTTTCCACAGCATCCTGTCTTTAGAATTTAAAAAATATTTGTAGGAATATTTTCCAAACACAATGTAATTTAGGTTACTTTTTATTATGGGAGGTACAAACCCTTTGGAACATCAGAACAATGCACCACAATTACTCCAAAATGGCTCTTCATCTAATTCATCAGAAAGATTATTCTCAATGCAACTAGCTTGTTTTCTTGCTACTGTTGTCAGTCCCCACCTTGCAACCAATCAGCTGCTAAGGACTTGTAGTTCCATCACCCACAGTATCTGTGAAATCTGTCTTCCCTCTACTAATGTTGCTTCTTAGGCTCCATTTTCCTTAACTCTCACCTGGCCCACCACAATAGTCTCCCCACTGACATAGTCTCCCCATTGGCTCTCTTGCCTCTATGCCTTCTTTTTGCAATCAAATCTCCAGAATACAATCTGATTAACATTCATAAAGCCCAGAAGAAATCATGTTCCTACCTTCTCTCAAAATATCTGTTTCTCCATGAGAGAATATATCCTTGGCTTAGCATACAATGCTTCATTCATCACACTCTCCTCTCTGGTACAGACTTCATCCAGTCTTCTCAACTTTATCTGTATGGGGTATGTCTCCAATGCCCTAGGAATTCTACAACTTTTTCCCATCTAAACTCTGCCTAAGTTAAGGTTTTTGATATGTCTTTGAATTACGCAAGTAAAAAAAAAAAAAAAAAAAAAAAAAAAATTCTTAACTCCCATAGCAGAACGTCCATTAAAAATCATTTCCTCACCTACTGTCTGGTACAAAGAAGTCATTGGTTAGTTTTGAGTTTTGACTTTCTTAAGTCCTTAGAGAGATAATAATCTTTAAAGCCAGACCATGCAGATAGAAAACAAGATCTTTCTAAATTCCAACAGCTCCTTTGGCATATCAAGAATCACGCACAAGTGACAAAAGGAAAAATGGATAAATTAGACTTTATCAAATTAAAAACTTTGTGCTTCAAAGGTCAGCATAAAGAAAGCGAAAATCAATCCATGGGATAGGAGAAAATATTAGCAATTCATATAACCTATAAGGAACTTTTATGTAGAATATATAAAGCATTCCTACAACTTGACAATAAAAAGACAAATAACCCAATTAAAAAAAATGGTCAAAAGGTTTGAATAGACAGTTCTCCAAAGAAGATATATAAATGACTAGTAAACACATGAAAGTATAATTATTCATTAGGGAAATACAAATCAAACCACTCATTAGGATGGCTATAATCAAAAAAGACAAACAATAACTAGTGTTGACAAGGATGTGAAGAAATTGGAAACCTCAGACATTGCTTATGGGAATGTAAAATGGTGCAGCCACTGCGGAAAATAGTCTGGCAGTTCCTCAGAATGTTAAACATAGAGTTGCCATATGACCCAGCAATTTCACTCCTTAGGTATATACCCAAGATAATTGAAAACACGTCTACCCTAAAATTTATGAACACTGATGTTCAAAGCAGCATTATTCATAGTAGCTCCAAAGTGGAAACAACCTAAATGTCCATCAGCTGATGAATGGGTAAACAAAACATGGTCTGTACATATAATGGAATATTATTCAGCACTAAAAAGGAATGGAATACTGATTTATCTACAACATGGAAGAATGTTGACAAAATTATGCCAAGTGAAAGAAGCGAGTCAAAAAAGTCACATATTTTATAGTTCCACTTATATGAAATGTCCAGAATAGGCAAATCCTTAGAGACAGAAAGTAGATTCATGGTTACCAGGAACTGGGGGAGAAGAGAATGGGGGAGTGACTGCTAATGGGTACAGAGTTTATTTTGGGGTGATGGAAGTGTTCTAAAATTATATGGTGGTGATAGTTACATAACTCTGTAAATACGCTTATAATCAGTAAATCACATACTTTAAAGGGGTGGATTTTATGATATGTAAATTCTATCTCAATGAAGTTATTATTTTTTAAAAAATGCTGTAAGGAACAAACAACCAAACCTGTTGTCGTCTAGTTGATTCCTACTCATGGTGACTCTATAGGAAAGAGTAGAACTACCTTATAGGGTTTCCAAGGAGCACCTGGTGGATTTGCACTGCCGACCTTTTGGTTAGCAGCTGTAGCTCTTAACCACTACACCACCAGGGTTTCCAAGTGTGATTAAAAAACAAATCATGGTGAGTTTGGACCACAGAGTTACTAAATAAAATAATAGAACAAGTAAAGGAAATCATTTCAGAGCAGCTTGCCTACAATCTGAAGAGAAAATAAAGTTTTAAATTTTAAGCAGTGAAAGAGAGAGGAAATGAGAGTAGAGGGAAGATGCAGCCTGGGTCCCTCAGGGACCCCAAGCACCATGCTGAAGCAAAATGCTGGAAATTCTGATGGAAAACCCAGATGACATGAGGGAGAATTCGAGAACCTCTGAGCTGATCTTCTGCTGTACTGCCATATCCTGCAATGCAGTTCCTCTACTTTAAATGTCTTGACCTTTGGTTCCTTGCCATGCTTGACCTTAGAGACTTATATACTTAAGCTTTTTCCAACTTTCTAGACTTTTGCTTCGGAGCCCATTCTACCTTCAGGAGTTCCTCTATTTTTTAATCTGTATCTGAGTCCCTGAGCTCTTGTTTAGTTTTTCCCCACCACCACCTAGACCCTGACAAAGAAGTAAGACACGTAGGTAGAACAGAGTAGGAAAGTGAAAAGGACAGTTAAGCTACCCCAAAGGGCCTTTTGCCTGGAATGCTAGCAGTTTATTAGCTACCATGTTTGCATATTAAGCCATTCTGTTATGTCCTTTGATCCTCAGCAGGGGACTAAGGGAGAGTCTTTGAAAGCAGACTAGACAACGACCAGCAAGAAAGAAGAGTTTTGGTTCTACAGGGACAGTCAGTAGATCCAGATGCTGTCTATCTCTCCCTGCTCTCTCAAGCCACAGAGACAGGAGAAACAGCCCCTCGAATCTTGACATGAGGAGACAAATGTGGTCATTGGTTCCAAGGTCAGGAGGATTCCAGTATTAACCATTAGGCCAGTGCAGCCAAAATCATCAATCAGTAAAACCTGAAAAATATGTGAATGATTAAGTCATTGACCTAGTAGCCAAAATGATCAGGATGGTGGATGTAGCACAGGTAATGACTTCTGCTGCTTCCAAAAATCCTTTGCTATGGTGGTGCTGGTGGGGGAAATATATATATATATAATACATATACGTATTTACATAGATTACATAGATATAGATGAAATCCAGAATAATACTGGAATATGAAAAAGGTACCACCATCAGGGGCGGAGCCAAGATGGTGGTGTAGTCAGACACTTCCTATATCCCTCTTACAACAAAGACCTGGAAAAACAAGTGATTTGATTATATATGAGTATCTAGGAGCCCTGAACAAGGCAAAGTTGAGGAATCGGACTGAGTGGTGGGGGGAGAGCAAGATGGTTCGGACAAAGCCAGCAGCACCAGAGTGGTGGCGGTGGGATGGCAACTCTTCAGCTGTGCCAGCAACTCTTCAGCCACACCGGGTCTGCAGTAAAGCAGACAAACATCTGTGCGCGCACTTGGAAAGCAGTTTCCACATAAAGACAGATCCGGCAGCAGAGATCCTGCTTGGACACTCTGAACCAGTGGAAAGCAGCTCCCAGGTGGCTAAAGATAAGTACATGCGTGCAGCTTTTTGCAGGGATTTTTAGAAAAAAAAGCCCATTTGGGAAAAACCTCCCTCCCTTTTACCTCCTCCCTCCGCGCTCTGCACCGGGCGTCCACTGGGCCAGAAGCAGATCCCAAAAGGCACCCTGACCCATTCTCCTGGCCTTGGAGAGG
>NW_004444142.1:4363687-4370039 GCF_000243295.1 Trichechus manatus latirostris
TGTGGGACATAAAGTGATACTTGTGAAGAGTGTGCCTCTTAGTCAGGTAGATACCAGAGACCAAAGGGGCAGCTTCTGTCCAGAGGTGAGATGGGAGGACGGAGAGAGTTAGGAGCTGGTTGAATGGTCACGGGGAATCAGGGGAGGAAAGGAGTGTGCTGTTGTAGAATGGGGTGAGCAATTAGGGTCTCATAACAATGTATGTATAAAAATTTTGTATGGGAGACTAACTTGAAATGTAAACTTCATTTAACTACAACAATAAAAAAAAAAAAGGTACCACCATCAAACCAAAATGTATGAAGAATTCCTTAAAGATATAATGCAAGTGGAATCCAATAGACAAAGAGAGAAGAGCCTAAGAATTCACAACCCAAAGGCATCCAAGGAGAGGACAGCCATGATGATGGTAGTGGTTCTGGGTGCCCTTAGTTAATTCAGTTAGCAAAGAAGACAGGTTAAGACTCTGAAGCACACCATGAGTCAATGGGTAACTGTTCAGAGCACCTGGGTCTATTGGAGATATCCACTGGACACATATAAAGCAATGAGGGTGGGCACTGCAGCTAGAGCTGAAACAGGGCAATGCCTGCTGATAGCTGGGGATCTCCAAGAAAGCCAACTTTCAGTCTCTTTCCTGATTTCTACATAGTAGCCCTATGTTCCACTACTCAATTCCTTGTAACTCTTTAAGTATGTCCTCCTCTTTTAGACCACCATACCTTTGTGTACCGTATACCTTTCACTTAGAATGGCATTCCATCCCAAGCCACTGGGTGATGTATTATTCCTTAAATAAATGAATACTTGTAAAGTGCTTATGACCATGCCTGGTACCTAGAAAGTGCTGAGAGAATGCTGATGGACATGGTGATGATGATGCTTACTCATCCTTTAAGTCTTATTTCAGAGATCACCTCAGAAAATCATTCTCTTACCTAATTCTTCCAAAGTAATTAGCAGTATCAGTTGCCATGTGTGTCAGAGTAGAACTGTGCTCCATAGGGTTTTAAATGATTTTTCAGAAGTAAGTCACTGGGCCTTTCTTTGGAGATACCTTTGAGTGGAGTTGAACCACTAACCTTTTGGTTAGCAGATGAGTGCATTTTGTACCACCCAGTGCGTTTGTACCACCCAGGGGTTCTTCCAAAGGAATTAGGACCTTCCAAAACAACTATCCCTTTCTTTTCTTTTTGTAAGGGAGTGCAAGGGGTTCCTTGCTGATCTGCCTCTCTTATTTTGATTGTGAAATAAGGGTTTTTTTTACTTATTTATGTCCATATATCCAGCTTCTAGCTCACATACTAAGATGTGATAAGCATTAAACATTTCTGCTGAGTGAGTGAACAAATAAATAAGACTATAAAGGTAACCATTTTTCTTGATAATCTACAAGGTGTGTGCCCTGCCAGCAGGTCTTTGAATGTTAATTGTTGTACCAGAGGGGCTGGAAAGAAGTTGGCATCAGTGTAAATTGCACCACCTTTGACACGGGCGTAATATTTTATGTCTTCAATTTACATGGCTCAGTGAACTCCTCAGAATAAGACAAAGACCATTATTTTGCAAATTCTTTATTGCATGCCACATTTCTGTGGTCATAGTTTTTGAGAGAAGTGATTAGAAACTTTATCCAGAAAGCACCTTTTTCTGTTATGTAAGATAATATTGGAGGATATGATTCTAAAACCGTAGGCTTTCTATTTAGCAGTGGCTTCAGTGAATATGGAGTCAGAGGCCTACACACAGATCAACCAGCATGATATCACAGTCTAAATCTTCAGTGTTTACCTCCTAGCAAATGGGTAGAGGCTACCCCTGACCAAGTTATAGAAGTAAACAAAGTTTGTCCCCAATTCTATCTTTTCTTTTCATTCCAAGTACAATTTTAACATGTATCATCATATTTATTCTCCAGAGATCGCATGATAGAATTTTGCAAAGCCAACAACTTCTTGATTACAAATACCTTTTCTCACCAACATAAATGGCGACTATACACGAGGACCTTGACAGATGGAATACACAGGAATCAAATCGAGTACATCTGTGGAAAGAGATGATGGAAAAGCTCAATATCATCAGCCAGAACAAGGCTGGAGGCCCACTACCGAACAGACCATCAATTGCTCATATGCAAGTTCAAGCTGAAACTGAAGAAAGTTAGAACAAGTCCATGGGAGCCAAAGTACACCTTTGAGTTTATCCCACCTGAATTTAGAGACCATCTCAAGAATAGATTTGGCCCGTTGAACACTAATGATCGAAGACCAGATGAGTTGTGGAATGACATCAAGGACATCATACATGAAGAAAGCAAGAAAGAGATCCTTAAAAAGACAGGAAAGAAAGAAAAGACAAAAATGGATATCAGAAGAGACTCTGAAACTTGCTGTTGAACGTCAAGTAGCTAAAGCAAACGAAAGAAATGATGAAGTAAAAGAGCTAAACAGAAGATTTCAAAGGGCAGCTCGAGAAGACAGAGTAAAGTGTTATAATGACATGCAAAGAGCTGGAGATAGAAACCCAAAAGGGAAGAACACACTGGGCATTTCTCAAGCTGAAAGAAATGAAGAAAAAATTCAAGCGGCCAGTTGCGATAGTGAAGGCTTCTATGGGGAAAATATTAAACATCACAGGAACCATCAAAAGAAGATGGAAGGAATACACAGAGTCACTATACCAAAAAGAATTAGTCAACATTCAACCCTTTCAGGAAGTAGCATGTGATCAGGAACCGATGATACTGAAGGAAGAAGTCCAAGCTACACTGAAGGCACTGGCGAAAAACAAGGATCCAGGAATTTACAGAATATCAATCGAAATGTTTCAATGAATGGATGCAGCACTGGAAGTGCTCACTCTTCTATGCCAAGAAATTTGGAAGACAGCTACCTGGCTAGTTGACTGGAAGAGGTCCAAATTTATGCCTGTTTCTAAGGAAGGTGATCCAACCAAATGTGGAAATTATTGAACAATATCATTAATATCACACCCAAGTAAAATTTTGCTGAAGATCATTCAAAAGCAGCTGTGGCAGTACATCGACAGGGAACTGCCAGAAATTCAAGCTGGATTCAGAAGAGGACGTGGAACCAGGGATATCATTGCTGATGTCAGATTGATCCTGGCTGAAAGCAGAGAATACCAGAAAGATGTTTACCTGTGTTTTATTGACTATGCAAAGACATTCGACTTTGTGGATCATAATAAAGTATGGATAATATTGTGAAGAATGGGAATTCCAGAACACTTAGTTGTGCTCATGAGGAACCTGTATATAGATCAAGAGGCAGTTATTCAAACAAAACAAGGGGATACTACCTGGTTTAAAGTCAGGAAAGGTGTGCATCAGGGTTATGTCCTTTCACCATATCTATTCAATTTGTATGCTGAGCAAATAATCTGAGAAGCCAGACTCTATGAAGAAGAAAGGGCATCAAGATTGGAGGAAGACTCATTAACGACCTGTGTTATGCTGATGACACAACCTTTCTTGCTGAAAGTGAAGAGGTCTTGAAGCACTTACTGATGAAAATCAAAGACTACAGCTTTCAGTACGGATTTTTCCTCAACATAAAGAAAACCAAAATCCTCACAACTGGACTAATAAGCAACATCATGATAAATGGAGAAAAGATTGAAGTTGTCAAGGATTTCATTTTACTTGGATCCACAATCAACACTCATGGAAGCAGCAGTCAAGGAATCAAAAGACACATTGCCTTGGGTAGATCTGCTGCAAAAGACCTCTTTCAAGTGTTGAAAGCGAAGACGTCAACTTGAAGATTAGGGTGTGCCTGTCCCAAGCCATGGTGTTTTCAATCGCCTCATATGCATGTGAAAACTGGACGATGAACAAGGAAAACTGAAGAAGAATTGATGCCTTTGAATTGTGGTGTTGGCGAAGAATATTGAATACACCATGGACTGCTAAAAGAATGAAAAAATCTGTTTTGGAAGAAGTACAGTCAGACCTCCTTAGAAGCAAGGATGGCAAGACCATGTCTCACATACTTTGGACATACTATCTATCAGGAGGGATCAGTCCCTGGAGAAGGACATCATGCTCGATAAAGTAAAGGGTCAGTGAAAAAGAGGAAAACCCTCAATGAGATGGATTGACACGGTGGCTGCCACAATGGGCTCAGGCATAACAATGATTGTGAGGACGGCACAGGACCTGGCAGTGTTTCATTCTGTTGTACATACGGTTGCTATGAATTGGAACTGACTGGACAGCACCTAACAACAACAACATTCTCCTAAACAATGGGCCACATAACCTTATATTCTCAGAGCAGCCCACAATGGGACCATGATGAAATTTAAAATGTCATGGGTCTGCCTCTCTCCCATACAGCATGTAGCAGCTTAGAAAGAAAATAATAAGCTCTTTTACTAGGCAGTGGAGTCCTGGTGGCACAGTGGTTAAGAGCTCAGCTGCGAATCAAAAGGTTGGCAATTTGAATCCACCAGCTGCTCCTTGGAAGCCCTATGGGGCAGTTCTACTCTGTTCTATAAGGTCACTATGAGTCAGAATTGACTCAACGGCAACAGATTTGATTGTTGATTTTGACTTAGGCTTACATAGTTCCTGGGTGGTGCACACATTTAAGTGCTTCACTACTAACTGAAAAAGTTGACAGTTCGAACCTACCCAGAGATGCTTCGGAAGAAAGGCTTAGCAATCTGCTTCTGAAAGGTCACAGCCTTGAAAACCCTATGGAGTGCAGTTCTTCTCTGCAGACATGGGATCATCATGAGTTGGATTCAACTTGATGGCAATGGGTGGATGTAGGCTTGGAGTCCCTGGGAGGTGCAAATTGTTAACCCTCTCTGATGCTAACTGAAAGCTTGGAGGTTTGGGTCTACCCAGAGGTGCCTTGGAAGACAGGTCTGGAGATCTACTTCCAAAATATCAGCCACTGGAAACTATGGAGCACAGTTCTACTCTGACACATATGGGGTCATCATGAATTGCAATCAGCTTGACGACAACTGATTGATGTGAGTGTAAGAGTTAATTCTGAGATTATTTGCTTTTTGTCGTTGTTTCCTTAGCACTGTAACAGAGAGCAATACCTATCTGAAGGCATCACTCTTAGGAATTTTAGCCTCTATGTTATGTTAAGAGGCATTTTTGTTAGAGAGTTGGCTTTGTTATTGTTGTTGTTGTGTGCCACGGAGTTTGTGACCCTATAGCATTCCTCAAGCCATGCCAAGGATGCAAATAACCACACAAATAGTTAAACATAAGACTGGTTTGGAGGCTGAGAACACACATCTACATCATGAGAAGTTGTTTAAAAAGAAAGCTTGTGGACTAACATGAATCATACTAATTTGGAATCTGCTTGAAAAGCTTTACCTTTCTGCTGGGGCTGCTGTTTACATGATACTCCCTATGCAGCAAGGGGGTTTGTGGGAAACTACAGCACCTGTGTGTCCCATTGCTTTCAGGTGGGGTTCATCAGGGTATTTCTTCTCAGCTGCCATTCAGCTAAATAGATGCTTAAAACAATGGTGGGAGGTGAGATCTTCACAGCATGGATATGAAGAGTCCTCTACAGCAGAGACGAACTGGTAGGAGAGTTTACTGTTAGCAAATCTCTCTGAGATTTAGGGAAACAGTGGTGTAAGTTAACGACATGTTACTATAAAATTGGTTTAAACATAAGGGAACATATACTACAAAGGGGATAATTAATCATGTATTTTTAGTATTTAGAATTAATATAATGCATGTATTTGTGAAAGGATCTAATATTTCTTTTCAGTGGTTATAGGAACAACAAACCTTTGTCACCTATTCAACTATGTTATTTCAACTGTTGCTATGAAGGTCTCCCTGGAAGTCTGTTTCTTCCTTCAATACCCATTAAAAACAGGCTGTCTTTAGCCACATTCTACTTTCTAATATTCTATTCTTCTATATGACTCCTAGTCAGGAGCATTAATGATCAGCTAATGCTAAAGCATTCATCAATGATCATCCAGAAGCACTGAGTAAGTACATCCTTATGGATGATACTGTAATCAGCACTATACAAAATAAATTTGAGAAACATGATTCCTGTACTATAGGACATGGTGATATTTTATTCAGGTATATGTATACAAAAACAGTAGAGTAAATATTGAGTGTTTACCTTTCTAACATCAAATTCACCTTCTTATAGAAACATCTCTGTTTTCAGTGTAGAGAATCTGTTCACTCTCAATTAATGTGGTCTGGGTCTGGCTCCATCAACAGCCCTGGGGGTAGAGCATGTAACCCAGGCCTAAGTAAGTCAGCATATCAGGATAATAGAATTTAGTCACCAGAGTTGGCATCATCTTACAACCCAAG
>NW_004444142.1:4371753-4372974 GCF_000243295.1 Trichechus manatus latirostris
TATTTGCTCAGCATACAGATTGAATAAGTATGGTGAAAGGGTACAACCCTGACACACACCTTTCTTGATTTTAAACCATGTGGTATCCCCTTTCTCTTTTCAAACAACTGCCTCTTGGTCTATGTACAGGTTCCACAAGAGCACAATTAAGTGTCCTGCAGTTCCCATTCTTCACAATGTTATCTATAATTTGTTATGATCCACATAGTCAAATGCCACTGCATAGTCAATAAAGCCCAGGCAAACATCTTTATGGTGTTCTCTACTTTCTGCAAGGATTCATCTGACATCAGCAATGTTATGCTTCATTTCACATCCTCTTCTGAATCTGGCTTAAATTTCTGACAGTTCCCTGTCCATATACTGCTGCAATTGCTTTTGAATGATCTTCAGCAAAATTTTACTTGCATGTGATATTAATGATATTGTTTGATAATTTCCACATTCCATTGGATCACTTTTCTTTGGAATGGGCAAAAATATGGATTTCCTCCAGTCAGTTGGCCAGGTAGCTGTCTTCCAGATTTCTTTTCTTTTCTTTTTTTATTTGTACTTTAAATGAAGGTGTACAGAACAAACTAGCTTCTCATTAAACAATTAATACACATATTATTTTGTGGCATTGGTTGTCAACCCCACAACATGTCAACACTCTCCCCTTCTTGACCTTGGGTTTCCTATTACCAGCTTTCCTGTCCTCTCCTACCTTCTCATCCTTGCCCCTGGGCGAATGTGCCCATTTAGTCTCATTCTGTTTCATGGGCCTGTCCAATCATTAGATGAAGTATGAACCTCAGGAGTGACTTCATTAGTGAGCTAAAAGGGTGTCCAGGGGCCATACTCTCAGGGTTTCTCCAGTCTCTGTCAGACGAGTAAGTCTGGTCTTTTTGTGTGTGAGTTAGAATTTTGTTCTACATTTTTCTATAGCTCTGTCCAAGACCCTCTATTATGATCCCTGTCAGAGCAGTTGGTGGTGGTAGCCAAGCACTATCTAGTTGTGCTGGACTCAGTCTGGTGGAGGCTGTAGTACCTGTGGTCTGTTAGTGCTTTGGACTAATCTTTCCCTTGTGTCTTTGGTTTTCTTCATTCTTCTTTGCTCCAGATGGGGTGAGACCAGTGAAGTATCTCAAATGGCTGCTCACAAGCTTTTATGTCTTCCAGATTTCTTGGCATAGATGAGTAAGCACCTCCAGTGCTGCATCCATTTCTTGAAACATCTCA
>NW_004444142.1:4377429-4378559 GCF_000243295.1 Trichechus manatus latirostris
TGTACAAAGACATTAAGTTGCTTTCTCTCCTGGACTATGAGCTGATTTTGTTTTTAATATTTCAATGGCATATTTTGGTTCAGGGACACAACTCTGAATAATAGAAAAAAAAAATCTGAAAAATCATGAATAACACATGTTCTAGCAGAAAGGAAGAGCCTCTTTCCTTAGTGAAGCAAAAAGCAATACTACAGTATATTATTTCTCTTTAAGGAATGATGATCATGCTTCAAGTTATTGGCCTGTAGTCAAGTGGAGCATAGAGCTATGATTTGCCCCCTAAAGGTTTTAGGATGAAAAAAGATGAAGTATATAATCTCTGTTATGGTATTTACTAATGATTTCTGCTTGGAGCCACATAGGTCCTGGGAGATCATGAGGATAATAATAGAGAATTCAGTTAAAAAAGACAAACTAAAATACCTTAAGAAATAAGGGAATGCATTGGTCTTTAACTGAAAAGTCCAGGGATAGAAGTTTATGAGTTCTTGGATGAATTTAAGAGCTTAAACCATGTCAAAGGGAACCGGTCTCTCTCTCTGTCTCTCTCTCTCTCTGTGGCCCCACTGTCCTCTGTGTATCAGCTTTATTCTCAAGCACCAAGTGATATTAAGAGACAAGTTTGGAGATTTGCGTCCACCTAGAGGTACCTCAGAAGAAAGGCTGGTGATCTAGTTCTGAAAAATCAGCCATTGAAAACTCCATGGAGCATAGTTCTACTCTGATACACATGGGGTCACCATGAGTTGGAATCGACTTGACAGCAACTGGTTGTAGTAGCTCCAGACTTCATAACACTCAGATTCAAGTACAGTAGAAACAAAATGAAGCAAACCAACAACAGCAACAAAAACAAAAAACTAGAGTGCCCCTTTGCCTGAAATTCAAGCAAAAGTCCCACTGAATTTTATTCACTCTGATACATGTCTATAGTCCTGAATCAAGCACCTTGGGTAGGAAAATATGATGCTCTGATTGGCTAGGCCTGAACCACATGCCCATGTCTTGAGCCAGATGTGGAATCTGCTCCATCCTAAAGACAGAATGGTAGAAAGGTTGTTTATCAAGGGAAAATAAAAAAATGCTTACCAGAGAAGAATTGAATGGATGTTGGAGTGTGAAGGAGACAT
>NW_004444142.1:4382571-4383779 GCF_000243295.1 Trichechus manatus latirostris
CTATGGAGGCTGGCTAACCCAAAATCTGCAGATCAGGCAGCAGGCTGAAGACTCCTGCAGCCTTACGTCCCAAGAACTGGGGGGCAGGTGATGAGAAAAGTTATTTAATCTGTTTTCAGACCAATATTTTTATAAACTACAGTAACAAAGAATTACTAGAAAAATGGAATTTTAAAAAGACATACAATGTGCAAGTCCTGATTTCTTTTAAATTATTAAATTCAACAACAACAAAAAAAAAACCTTTGCTGTCGTGTCGATTCTCACTCGTAGCGATCCCATAGGACAGAATAGAACTGTCCCATAGGATTTCCAAGAAGCAACTGGTGAATTCGAACTGCTGACCTTTTGGTTAGCAGCTGGGCTCTTAACCACTAACAGTTTATGGACAAGCACCATTTTGAGTGTTACAGGATGAGGTAGCATTGGCTTAAATTCCACTACAGAGAGATCTTATATTGAAGCCCTAATTTAGTCCTCAAGTTATCAATAGCTATTGACTGCCAGTATCTGCTATACTAGGAAGTTATCACAATAGCTGTAAAATCTCAGAAACTGTCTATCAAGATGTGGCCAATTTGGAGCAGATCCTGGACACTCCCTTCACTAAGACCTAGATCCAGCGGATCTCACAGGAAGTTCAAGACCAAGTGAGCAGACCTCATTCTCCTAAGCTTTTGGCTCCAGAGAAAATAAACCATATTGAAAGAAAATAATAAGCCAATAAAAACAGTCTATCCTGAAACCTATTTAAAAGTACACCCCTAGAACTAAAAATCCCCTTTACTCAGGACCTATTTTTAACTATAGCATTTATCTTTTGAGGTACTAAAGTTGCTTACTTATTAATTAATTTATTGTATATTGTCTATATACTACGACTTCTTGTTGTTAGTTGCCATTGAGTTAGCTTTGACTCATGATGATCTCATGTACAACAGAAGGAAATATTACAGGGTCCTGTGTCATCTTCCTGATAGTTGGTATGCACAAGTCCATTTTTGTGACCACTGTGTATTTTGAGTGACATCCAACTTAGGGGCTCATCTTCCAGCACTATATTGGACAATATTCTGATGTGATCCATAGGGTTTTCTTTTTTTTTGGAATTTTATTTTTTTTTATATTTTATTGTACTTCAGGTGAAGGCTTACAGAACAAATAGTTTCTCATGAAACAGTAGTACACATGTTGTTTTATGACATTGG
>NW_004444143.1:0-1021 GCF_000243295.1 Trichechus manatus latirostris
GTTCTCTCCCCTCATGGCTTCAAGAAATTTTCTTCACCATCTAATCTATTGTCCCCGTCTTGAGCTTTGTGAAAAAGTAGAAAGTACAGCAATTTAATATGCTAAATAGGAACTAGTAATCAATGTGAAATCATGTTCTAAAAAGGAAATATTTTTTTCCAACTGTCTCTAACAGAGACCCAGTCAGAATGGCAGCAACTTGGCCCAAAATCCATGGGCAGTCCTGACATCCCAGTACATTGTTGTTGTTAGCTACCACCAGTCACCTCCTGTCTCATGGCGACCCTATGCACGACGGAACAAAATGCTGCACTGTCCTGCGCCACACCATGACTGACTGCAGATCACAATGTGATCCACAGAACTTTCACTGGCTGATTTTCAGAAGTAGAACGTCAAGCTTTTCTTCCTAGCTCGTCTTAGTCTGGAAGCTCCACTGAAACACGTTCAGCATCATAACAACATAAAAGCCTCCACTGATAGATGAGTGGTGGCTGCACATGAGGTGCTGTCGCTGGGAATGGAACCCAGGTCTCCTGCATGGAAGGCAAGCAGCCACTACTGAAAAGGACCAAGACACTGTGGAAAATAAGTCACATCAAATTTTGCATTTTGTTTACTCAGGAAAAGCTGTCTGAAATGCTTTAATAGAAAAAAAGAAAAAGAAAACATACAGGAGGAAGAAAATAAGTGGAATTGTAATGCATCTTAACCTGTTACTAGTCTTTTAGATTCATTTACATTAACTGAGACTTTTTTCCCCCTCAGTTCATGTTTTTTTCCTAAATTTTATTTCGATGTTGTTGAGAATATACACAGCGAAACACACACCAGTTCAAGTTTCCATATAACACAATTTAGTGACATTACACTGAGTTATGCAACCATTCTCACCTTCCTTTTGTGAGTTGTTCCTCCCCCACTAACATAAACTTACTGCCCACTAAGTTTCCTATCTTTTGAGTTGCTGTTGTCAATTTGATCTCATAGAGATAGTTCTTAAAAGAGTATAATGCTCAAG
>NW_004444143.1:15627-16647 GCF_000243295.1 Trichechus manatus latirostris
TATTCCCACATTCATTACACTTACGGGGGTTTTCTCCAGCATGAATTCTCTGGTGTAGCCTAAGGGACAAGATCTGATGGAAAGCCTTCCCACATTCATTACATTCATAGGGTTTCTCTCCAGTGTGAATTCTCTGATGTTGATTAAGGTATGAGCCACAACTAAAGGCCTTCCCACATTTCTTACATTCATAGGGTTTCTCTCCTGCATGACTTCTTTTATGGTGAATTAGAACTAAAGCATCACTAAAGGCTTTCCCACATTTACTGCATTCAAACGGTCTCTCTCCAGTATGAATTCTATGATGCCGATTAAGTTGTGAGTCAGTCCTAAAAAACTTCCCACATTTGATGCACTCATAGGGCTTTTCTCCAGTATGAATTCTCTGGTGTTGATTAAGGTGTGAGCGATAGCCAAATGTCTTCCCACATTCATTACACTTGAAGGGTTTCTCTCCTGTATGAATTCTTTGATGCAGAGTAAGGGCTATGCGTCTACTGAAGGCTTTCCCACATTGATTACATTCATAGGGCTTCTCTCCAGTGTGAATTCTCTGATGCTGATTAAGGTGTGCACTTTGTCTGAAGGCTTTGTTACATTCCTTACATTCATATGGTTTCTCTCCTGTGTGAATTCGCTGATGTTCAACAAGGAACGCATAACGGCTAAAGGCCTTCCCGCATTCATTGCATGAAAAGGGTCTCTCTCCAGTATGGATTCTCTGATGTTGAGCAAGGTGTGCACTCTGTCTGAAGGCTTTGCTACATTCTTTGCATTCATATGGTTTCTCTCCAATATGAGTTCTCTGGTGTTCACTAAGAAAAAAGTCATGGCTAAAGGCTTTTCCGCAGTTGTTGCATGCATACAGTCTCTCTCCACTGTGAATTCTCTGAGGTTGAGTAAAGAACGAGTAACAGCTAAAGGCATCACCACATTCATTGTATCCATGGTGTAATTTTCCAAAATTAGTTGTCTGATGTTGAGTAAGTAATGAGTGAAAACTTAAGAGATTTGAAAAAT
>NW_004444143.1:17709-20176 GCF_000243295.1 Trichechus manatus latirostris
CACTATGAGTCAGAACCAATCTGATGGCAAGAATTTGGTTTTACACTCAACTATATAGAACCTACTACTATGTGCCCAGCACCTAGTGGAGAGAAAAAAGTCTGAGACACAGGTCCTTCTCCCTTTTTTAAACTCTAAGAGATAAAACTTCTATGTCCAATGATTCAATGTGGCAAAAAAATGAAATACTTGTAAATGTGATATAGATTATTAGCAGTACAAAATGTGAAAAAAAAGAAAAAAGAATCAAAACTCACTGGTTTATTTAAAGAATAATTCCCAGAGAATAAGATCTTGGTTTTCAAGGCTATGATCAAGTTTCCAAACTATAGTGATTATTTCAGTAATAGAACCATTTACATGTTTTAGGTGCTTAGGGATTATTTTAGAACTGCATGTTAGCAGTTTTGAGTGAGATACAATATTTCCCATAACAGTTTTCCATTTGTTGCGAGAATAAATTAGATCACCACAAAATTAAAAAGGAAAGAACAGATTATGCATCTGTACATTTTTTTCCAATACACCTTCCACCCAAGGAAAGCCCCCATCCCTAGCAGTCCCTCCTATGTACAGCTATTTTTCTCTTACTTGAGCCTCTATCTCAGCCCAGAACTGAGGGCTTTGTTCACACACCCTCTGATAGGTCCACACTGTTATTCATTCTTTCTGCAGAAACACAACTATTTCTGTTCCCTCACTCACTCTCCTAGAATCTCCTCTCCTGTATCATCTCCTAGGGCTGCTACATTCACTCTTACCAAGAAATATTTTTTCTCTATTCCAGGCAGAAGCGGAAGCTTTATGCAATCACTAACGTAACAGTGAGTAAAAAAGTCCTGATGGGAGAAGACTAAACACATTTTCCCATACGGGGGGAATCTGAGGTGACTGGAGCTCAGCTCCAACCACTCTCAAAAAAAAAAGGGAAAAAGAAGGATATTCTGGACTTAGGCAGATGACCACTCCTTATGGGGTAGTCATCTGAGGAAAGTATAGAGCAGGAAATAAGTACAATATGTGTGGAAGACACACTATGACTGGAGTAAAGAAATAAAGGACAATGATATCATGATGGCATTCAGCAAAAGTGAAGGGAATTCACCCATATTAGTCACTGATTGAGGGAAAAGGGAAGTTGTAGATTCAGGAAAGTGGAAGAGAATCAAATGGGCATCTATGGTATAGTGGAAATAACATAGGCTTTGGGGTCAGACAGAGGTTGGGTTTGAATTCCAGCTCAGTATCTAGCTAACCAGTTATTCTACTTTTAACAAACTGATTAACCTACCTATATAGAGCCTCAATTTCCTATTAGGTGAAATGAGAAAAACTTACAAGTATGGTCTGAGAATAAAAGATAATATACTTGTGGTGAAATAAGTTCCTTTTTGTGGCCTTTTGCCTTAGTTCTTTGGAAAAACACCTTGAGAGATTTTCCCCCTAAGCCCTGAGGAGTTACCTTTGCCCTAGTTTTCTACCTCAGAGGGTTTACTTTTTTCCAGGTTGATCAACATTTCCTGGGCAAGCTGTAAACTTGGTTTGATACTTTTTGTCTGGCCCTGGGCTGCACCTGCCCTGTGATTGGTGTGAACATTGCAGGGACTGGTCAATAGATTATGCAAATGAGGTGAGTTGTAGCCCAGCTGCACCTACTATGCAAATAAATTGTAGCCTACAGAGAGGAGATTGGTCAGTTTGTGGTCCTGCTGGGAAAGGCCGTGCCTTGAAATTGACAAGCAGCTGTGTATACACATGCAACCAGCCCCATATAGGTTTAGCAAACAGAAAGCAGGAAGAGAAGCAGAAGGAAGAAAGAGAGCGGCAGCAAAGGGCAAGAGGAGGCAAGGAACCTCCTAAAAGAGCCATAACATAGGTTAAGGGCTGAACACTGAAGACAGTGAAAGGCCTAGAAGGGGCCCAGTGGCAAAGCTGGTGGTGACAGACAGCAGGGCCTAGAGGAGCCTGTCCTGAGGGGGCAAGAGGAGCCTATCCTCAGGGGCTGAGAGCTCTGCCTGGTTCTGATTCCTTACTTGTAGTCTGTCAATCCTGACCCTAAGTTGTACCGTTTCTTAATAAACCACTTAGCTGTAATTATGGTGAGTTCTGTGTGGCCATTGCAATGGATTAACCCACAGGAGAAGTAGAGTGCTGTGAGAGGGATGGCTGGTGTCAGAATTGGTAAAAGGTTGGAGAGTGGAGGTATGTCTGACCTCCTCACAGGGATCAGCCTTGGGCTGATTTTGAGTCTCATTATCCCCCATAAAGTTAGACAGTACGATGCGACGGAATGCTTTTATATGGACTTTCTCGCCATGGTCTTGTAACTCCCACCCAAGTGATCGGGTGAGACTGCAAATAAGGTAATTGTGGCCCGCCAAGGGGATTGATCAGTTTTGCCATTCTGCTAGGCTTAAAATGAGCCATCCCAGACATGGAAGGAGAGGATCTCACCACCATCAAGAAA
>NW_004444143.1:21917-23061 GCF_000243295.1 Trichechus manatus latirostris
TACATTTCAAGTGCTCAATACACAAGTGTGGCTAGTGGCTACCATACTGGCAAGCACAGACATAGATCATTTCCACTGCTGCAGAAAGTTCTATTAAACAGCACTGGTAGAGATCCAAGTTAATATGACAAAAATCTTATGATTAAATGCGGAAAATACAGAAAAATTAGAATAGGTACCAGTTAAAGGGAAAGAGAATCAGAACAGAGCTTTGGATGGCAAAAAAGGATAACAGAACTATCTTTTACACCTCATTAAGGTGCAGAATGAGAAAATTGAAGAAAGTCACCTGGATCTAGTCAAACTAGAGAGGCAGAAGCCAGATTGCAAGTTGTAAGACAGTGGAAGAGAATCTGAAGTAAAGGCAGTGAGTGGAGATTACAATTAGTATATATGTAATTGGAAGAGAAAAGGGTGGGCAAAAACACTAAAAAGGTCCTGTCAAATGTTATAAAATTATTTTAAAGAAAATGTAAATAAATAAGAACGTAAGATATAACTGCACCAAAAGAAAAAATATATGCATGCTTGTTTACCCCAAATTAATTTATATCATGTTAGTTTTAATCAGAACTCCATGAGGATTTTGTTTTTGATCTTATAAAATTATTTTGGAAGGCACACAGAAAAACGGTCAAGAATATTTTTTAAAAACTCTGGGACTGATGTCAGCAAGATGACAGGGTAAGTAGTTCCATGCTCCTATCCCCCGCAGAAATACCAAAGACAAGCAGAAACTGGCAGAGTCAACTTCAACAGAAGTCAAAGGTTTACAGCAATTAAGCAAATGCTGAATCAAGAAAAAGGCAACTTCAAAAAGACAAACTTTGGTTTTCTATGTGCCCGTGCCCCATTCCCTCCCTGGCTTGGTGGCATTCTTAAGCAGAAGTAGCCCACACTCTCAGAGAGGGATGCTGGTCCCTGGTTCTGGAGAGAGAATAGCAGACCTTATTCTCAAATCATTGTCTGTCTGTTCTAACTTGTCTGGGAGTGAAGTGAAGGACTGATGCAAGGCACTCATCTCTGTTGGACCTATCTCAGAACTCACACAAGGTAGAAAAGTGGTGGGTATGCCCCCAAACTGTAACTTACTGCAGTTGCCTGTGGCTAAAGAGTGCAACTGAAGCAAATAATAGATGCTTAA
>NW_004444143.1:32103-33087 GCF_000243295.1 Trichechus manatus latirostris
CCATATGCCCCTGTATCCATGTCTGTATCCTGGGAGGCTGACCTGTATTGACTACATCAATAGACTCCCTTTCCCCACCCCCATTTTCAATTGGATTCAGTTACAAGCAAGAGATGGGAAGGAGGCAAGTGAGGCACAATATTTATTCCCCTGACTCCCTCCCTGCTGTGTCACTCTGGGTAATGTCTATCCCTCAATCAAAGATCACACTGACTATTGGGGCCCTCTCCACCCATGTCTCTCTGTCCCTAGGTTCAGATACAGGGTTAGTAAGGGAGCTCTGCTGTTATAGGCCCAGAGTACAGTACTATCTGTTATGGTTTCTCTATATCTTGATCATACCTTGCAAATAGTACCCTTTTGAGTTTCTTGCTGAAACCCTGACTGATACACATGCTGACCCAATGTACTTCTAGAATATATGACCAGAGATCCCACAAAAGCACAGCTAGACAACTCTACTAAACCTCTCTAATAAATTCACTCTCCCACTCCCACGATGACTCTTTCATACCTTCTCTCTCTCTCTCTCAAATCACCAAATCCTCTTCCCGTTCTCATTTTGAGCTGCTGACTCTGCTCCTTCTTTCACTGAGAAAACAGGAACAATAGGAAAAGAACTTCCTTAGAGTCCTGCCACTACATCTACTTACCTACCTGCATCTGTATTCATGTATTTTGCCTTACCTGTTACTATGGGTAAATCTCTAGGCTCCTATCTAAGACTAACTCCTCCACTTGCCTACTCAAGGACATTGTTGCCTCTTTCCCTTGTAGTATCACAGCACAATAACAACTTTTCTTGCTTTACTGGATTATTCCTATCAGCGTATAAACTGATGCAATATCTTCCATCTTATAAGCAAATAAATTCCCTTCCATGATCTCCCTCTAGTGATTGCTCCATTTCTCTACTCCTCTCAGTAACGAAATTCTTCCAAAGAGTTGTCTAGACGAGTGGTGTCCAACAGAATTATAATGTGA
>NW_004444143.1:33747-41568 GCF_000243295.1 Trichechus manatus latirostris
CATCCTAAACATTTCATAAAGTAGCTCTTGTCAATGGTATCAGCAACTTCCAGTTTGCCAAATCCAATGGTCAGTTCTCAGTTTTCATCTTCTTCAGTCTCTCTCAATAGAATTTAACTCAGTTGGTCATCTCCTCCTTGAAACACTTTCTACCCTTGGATTGCAGGACCCACACTCTCCTCATTTTCCTTCTATATCAGTAGTTACTTCTTCTCCATCTCTTTTGCTGGTTCCTCCTTTTTCTTGTCAGCCTCTAACTGTTTAATGCCCTAAGGTCAGCTCTTGAACCTCTTCCCTATCTACATTCACCACAACCCCACCCTCAAGATAATCTCATCCTCAGAACCCTCATCCATTGCTCATAGGGATGCAAAATGGTACAGCTGCTGTGGAAAACAGTTTGGCAATTCCTCAAAAAGTTAAACATAGAACTACCATGTGATCCATTAATCCCAATCCTAAGTATATGCCTAAAAGAACTGAAAGCAGGAATTCAAACAGAAACTTGTACACCAATGTTCGTTGCAGCACTGTTCCCAATAGCCAAAAGATGGAAACAACCTAAATATCCATCAACAGATGAATGGATAAACAATGTGGTATAGAGATATAATGGAATATTACTCAGCCATAAAGAGGAATGAAGTCCTGACACATGCTACAACATGGATGAACCTTGAAAACATTATGCTGAGTGAAATTAGTCAGTCACAAAAGGACAAATACTGTATGATCCCACTTACATGAAATAGGCAAATATAAAGAGACAAAAGTTACTAGTGGTTACCAGGGGTGGCAGAGTGGAGGGAAGAGGGAGTCTTAGCTTAGAGGGCACCGAGTTTCTGTTAAAGGTGGTGGAACAATTTGGAAAAAGATAGTGGTGATGGTTGCACAACAGGATGAACAAAACCAGTATCACTGAATCGTATGTGTAAAAAATGTTGAATTGGTAAATGTTTCATTATATTTATTTTTACCACAAAAAAACCCTTTTAAAAAATAATTTCATCCTATCCTGTGGCTTTAAATACCTGATGACTGCCAAGTCCACCTCTGCAGTCTTGATCTCATCTCTGAACTCCAGATATATACTCACATGCCATTTGGATGTCCAACAAGTCTCTTAAACTTAACATACCCAAAACTCAATTCTTGATTTCTATTCCCACCCCAACTCTGTCTTCTCATCACAGTAAATTGCATGACCATTTATGCAGTAGCCCAGGCCAAAACCTTTGTAATTCCTGACTTCTTTTTTCCTCTCACACCCTAGAACCAATCCATGATCAAATCCCATAATTTCTGTCTCCAATATATATCCAGAATCTCACCAGCTCCAATGCCACCAACATTGTCCAAGCCACTATCGCCTCCTATCTGGATTAGTTATGTAATAGTTTCTGGACTGGCCTCTTGTATTCCACCCTTTTAAAATATACTCTCCCTTTAAAACAAAATCACATCACAAACACCTCAGTGGTTCCCCTTCACACTTAAAACTCAAAGTTCTTTTCATAACTTTACATAACTTGGCCCTTAGCTACTCCTCTGACCTCACAGTGCTTGTGAGTCACTGGCTCCTTGGTATTCCTAGGACACACAAAACATGCCCCCACCTTAGTAACTCTGCACTTGCTATTCCTTCTACTTTTGAAGTTCATCCCCAGATTTCTGCAAAACTTACTCCCTTTCACAGAAGCCTCTGCTTAAATGTCATTTCCTCAGAGTCCGTCCCTGACCTCTCCATTTAATAGGGCACTCCACAATCACACCCTAGACCCTTATTTCACTTGCACAACAAACCATAACCCATCTAAAAAAGATACTTCTGTTCCATTACACATTTGAGCATAACACTAAGTAAAAAAGATACTGTTTTGTGGAAGGACTATATGAACAAAAGGTGGACAGGGTGCTCACTGGGCTGTTTGTGACTCTTCCTGTGGTCTCAAAATCCTGAAAAAATACGGCGGAATTTGTAGAAACAAAAATGAATACATCTACTTACTTGGGACATGGCTTTACAAAGTCCAACAGCCATTTCTCCTTCCTTCTTCAGTTTCTCTTTGGGAGAAGAACAAAATCCTGAGAAGGGAGAGTTAAGGAAGAATAAATGACAGACCAGCCCTATTTTGCTGGTCCAAGATGGACAAAGATAGAACTAGTCTCCCTTTATGGTGTCCACATTCTCATTACATGGGCCAATAATAGCCCTTCCAAGATCTGAGTAAAAGGCCAAAGCTCAACTTAACCCCTGAAGTCTTGGATGGTGATAAGGACATGCAGGCAGAATTCCACAAAATCTAAAGTTCATCCCATGGCCAACAAGACTGATTATGATCTGACCTCTGGCTGCCCCTTTGGCCTCATTTCTTCTTACCACTCGCCTCCTTATCTCACACAGGACTCCTTATTGTTCCTCAAACACTATACACAGTCCCCCTTTAGGGTTACTGCTCCATTTGCTTCCGTCTGCATGGAACCTTCTTCTCCCAGACAGTAGCACAGCTCACTCCCTCTCTTCATTCCCATCTGCTCAAATGTCACTACATAAGAGGGGCTTCCCTGAACATTCTATTTAAAGAGAACCTCCCTTCCAGTAATTCTCTTTTCCTGACCCTGATTTATGTTTCTTCTTAGTATTTATCACCATCTGACACGTTACATATTTTTTCCATTTATTGTTTGTCTCCTCCCCACCCCACCCCACCCCCTGCAAGGTCTTAAGATTGAAGAGATCTAGAATTTGTTCCATTCACTGGTATATCTGTGGTGCTAGAACAATGCTGGAACTATTGTAGGTGCTCAAAAAATATTTGGTAAATCAATAAATAAATCTCACTGTGCCTCCCATAGTATAGTAATATTACACGTTATCTCATTTAATTTAATCTCATTATCTCATTTAATTCTCACCAAGGTAGATATCCTCATTTTACAAATAAGTGAAATTGAGGTTCAAAAAGCTTAAGCAACGGACCCAAAGTTACAAACATCCAACTGAGATATGACTCAAAAACTAGTCCTCTTTCAAGAGGCCACAATGTCTGAATGGGAAATATTCAACAAAACCTGAGGAATCTATGCCATAAATTCCTTAAAGAAGCATCTGCAGAGATGGCAGACATAACCTTTATTACTCCACAGAAATGCAGCTTGAGGGAAGGAGTAAATTTTAATTCTAAATCAACCACAAACTGTGCAGCCTGAAACAAGTCCTTGTCCACTCATAAACAAGACCTCTTCATTGCAAAAATGGGGATATTTGTGTCTGACCTAGAATTGAGGACACACAACTCTAATTCTGAGCTACTTCACCCTAGCCAACTCGGTCTCTAGAAAGTTATTTCCTTAGTGAAGTGCAATTTGAAATTGTCCACAATGGCCTGCGCAACCTGAGAGGAGAATCAGTGCAGTCTTCAGGGCATTTGGAAGCAGCAGCCCTAAAGAGCACATGCATAAAAGAAACTTAAGTCTCTGTTTGCAAATAGCTTGGTATCCTTTAGATAATATATTTCTACAATTAAGGCGAGCCATCAGCCTCTAAAAGAAAGTGTGATAAAAAGACTTGGGCTTTATATCCCCCAGACCCAGGTTGACTCTGCGCTCCTTCTCTCACTGGCTACATGACTGTGGGCAAGTTATCGCTCAGAACCTTTCTTTCTTCACTGTCAAGAAGTGCCACCCTTGTTCCCATTAAGATTCTACACAAACATTTGGGGAAAAAAATGAGAACATTTTTTCTTACTGACTGAGAAAGCCAGAACTGGAAACTTAGCTTACTTGGTACATCAGAAATAGAGCCATGAATCCAGTCTCTCAGCACCAAAATGGAAAAGTTTTGACAAGGACAAAGCTAAAATCTCGAACTCAATGGCCTAAGCAGAAGAAGACTGGGCTTTCAGGCTGGGCTTTCCTCCAGCAGGGGCAGCCAATTTGAGGATGATCTCACCACAGTGTCTTTTAGACTGGGCCCTGTTACTCGCAAAATGACTGAAGAAAGAGATCCAGATTAAGTTACATGTCCCTGAAGTTCCTAGTCCAAGACCAGGAAAAATCTCCTCCAATACTTCCAGAACCCAAGGCTCTCAGTTTTCACTCCCACAATGTGGGAAAGAGCAAGGAGTAATTAAGTGCAAGGACTCTGAAGCCAAACTGCCTTGGTTCAAGTCCCCATTCTGTCAATTATTAACTGTGTAAACTTGTGCAAATAATTTTGATCTTTCTGTGCTTCACAATCACATGCTAGGTCTCCTACAATCAAGCCCACAATCTCATATATACAGACAAATTCTCAACCAATCGCACACAAACAAGTAGTCGCGCAATCCCATCCATAATCTCTCTCTCTCACACACACAGCGCTCTAGCACAAAGAAGGGAAATGGTCATAATTACTCCAAAAGAGTGACAGTCACACACGAACACACTGACAGACCACACAAAGTTACACGTTCTGTCACACAACTCACACAAAATTATACCTTCAGAGATAGTCATGGTCACACACAACTGCACCTGTCAGCTACATTCAAATACAGTTATACCTGCAGAGACAGGTGGTCAAACATAATCACACGCATTCACACTGCGACACATACACACAAAGTCACACCCGCAGTCTCACACATCCATATACAATAGCATAGTTATACCTGCAGTCACACACAAATTACACATATTCAGTTTTACCTGAGACCCAGACTGTCAGTCACGCACAATCGCACACACACCCACACACACCCACACACATAGAGACACAAATCACATCCTGTCACATCCGCACTCTTACACAGTTACACACGGAGTCCTACACAAGGTGACACACTCTCACAGGCTCCCTGGCTGCGCCTGCCGGGTCCCCCATCTGCGCCCCTGCCTGACGCCTGAGCCTGGACCTGGCCTCCTGTTATCGCCCCCGGCCGGGTCCACCTCACCTCCGGCCCCCCGGCTTCGGAATCTGGACCCGCAACCCGAGACCCGCGACGTCGCCTCCCAAGATGCCCCGCGTGGCGGAATAGGATGGAGGGGGGCGGGGACCGTGGCGCGCGGGACACGAGCTTCGCGCAGCCGTCTCCTTTGCTGAACTACATTTCCCAGAGGCCACCGCGGCCCGCTTCCACTTGGCGTCTATCCTACGGTAGCCGCGGCGGACAAGGACTTTTCGCGGTTATCTTGCGCGAATGAACGGCGGGTGACTGTGTGTGAGACAGTAGTGAGGCTGCGCGTGCGTGACTGTGAGTGAACTTTCGGGTGTAACTTTCGCTGCTCGTCTCTGTTTTTGCGCATCGTGGGGGCAGCGGCTTCTATCAGTGCAGTGAGCTTCTGTATTTTAAATCACATCCCTGTGATTCTGGCTCGTTGTCTGAAAGACTGTGGGTGTGTCACGCCAAGAAATGAGAGTAATTGTGGGTGTGTGAGTGAGGCTGCGGTCGACTTTAGAGGCGACCATTTCGTAACTGTGTTCTTGTCCCAGAGGCTGCAGGAGTTTACCTGTGACGGGCGGCGTAGCATCTTTCCTTTGCTCCTTGGCTTACCTTTTTAAGGTTGAGTCTGGTGCGGTCTGTGTCGTCCCATTTTTATATCCCTGTTCTACTTGCACTTAATGTGATCCCAGACACAGAAGGTTATTAGATTCCGTTTGTACAGGGCTACTAATTTCCACCAAAGCCGTCTGTAGTTTGTAACAGATAACTCTGGGGTTCCTCTTGCTGGCGTTTTTACCTTTTCACTTTACAACTTTAATTAGGGCCCGGCTTTGAGAAAACTGCCCAGTCAGGGGGACAAGAGTGTGAGCCCCTAAAATAAAGTTCCAAGCAAAGCAGGATTCTTTCCCAGCCCCAAACCCTGGAAGATCTGAAAGGTGCACCAAGGTAGGATCCTTGTGTGTGGAAGCGAGGGGAAGTCGTGGAAATGAGAACCTATCCTTAAGGATACATCCCCCAATCCCCTCCCCACTGAGAGCGCTGTAATAGTTACGGCCACAGAGTCTTGGACAAGAGGATTCTGGCTACGAGGGCTGGGATGATTTGCTATTTATTGTGTAAAACTGGGCAATGTGACTTTGAGAAGAAAGCAAGCAATAGTTTTCTTTGTAAGGATCTGAAACAAATCCTCATTTAATAGTTGAGTTGCTTTATTGGGGCAATCCACAAGTTAGTGTTCTTTGGATGATAATTGTGGTTTTATACTTGACAAAATACATTGAACAGTTCTTCCCCGGACTTGACTGTCAAGGTATACCTTCAGAGAAACTTTGGGTGGTGTATAACCATCTTAATATGTGAGGAATTATGTTCCTTATCTCACACACCAAGTCTCACACTGGTTTGAACTAGTCATCTTCTACGAGTATGGCAGTGGTCCTCAAAGTATCCCAAGTAAGGGATTATAATGAGGAGTCTAACTCCTTTTAAAAAAAACCTTATTTTGTTGTTGCTGAGAATATACACAGTAAAATATGCTGATTTTTGCCTTTTAATATATACTAATTATTTGGACACCTATACTCCACCAGAAATCCTGGTGGAGTAGTGGCTGAGAGCTATGGCTGCTAACCAAAATGTCGGCAGTTCGAATCCACTAGGCGCTCCTTGGAAACCCTATGGGGCAGTTCTACTCTGTCCTATAGGGTCACTACGAGTCCAAATTGACTGGACGGCAATGTTTTCTTTTGTTTTTAATACTTCACCATCTTTGTCTAAGATCTGTGGTATGAATATTTTCTCTCAGCATTTTTTGCCACCATTTCACCTTTACAGAATTTGAAGTTGGTATTGTATCATACTGTATTGTAACGTATCATATCATATTGTAATATATGTAGTTACTGCACTGGATTAGAGATGTGACCAAGTTTCATCAAAGGGGAAATTTATGCTTGTTTCTAGTTATCCTAGTTGTTGGGTGATTTCTGAGAAGATGAAGTATCTATGGGGGAGATATTTTGAGACTGTGTAAACATCCTGTGTCTCATCATAATTTTGCCCACTAATTTTAGCATTCATTGGTGATTATTGCCTGAAACAATTATTACAATGCAGTTTACCAAAAAGTAATTTTCTATTTCTATCACTCCTTCTATATATTTTAGTTCAATTCTACGATAAGGAGGAAGTTCCCTTCTTACCCACTTACTTAATTATTCAATTACTTATTTTTTTCAGTGTGACCGTTTGGATTCCTATTTTATTAAATGAGTTTTAATCCATGATTCTCACTATATTTTTGTGTAAGTGATAAATATACACATAAAAAAAATTTACCAATTCAACATTTTTTATGTGTAACATTAATTATGTTCATTATATTGTTAACCATCACCAGTATTTCCAAAATTTTCCATGATCCTTAATGGAAAGTCAGTGTCCCCTAAGCAATAAATCCCCCTTTCTCCCTCCCTTCCATCTGCCCCTGGTAACCACTAATAAACTTTGGTCTCTATGTTGCTGTTGTTGTTAGGTGCCGTCAAGTCAGTTCGATTCACAGCAACCCTATGTACAACAAAATGAAATGCTCAGTCATGCACCATCTTCACAATCTTTATTATGCTTCAGCCCACTGTTGAAGCCACTATGTCAGTCTATCTCATTGAGGGTCTTCCTCTTTTTTTGCTGATCCTCTACTTTACCATGATGTCCTTCTCCAGGAACTGGTCCCTCCTGATAACATGTCCAAAGTATGTGAGACGAAGTCTCATCATGCTTGCTTCTAAGAAGCTTTCTGGTTATACTTTTCCAAGACAAATTTGTTCTTATGGCAGTTCACATTATCTTCAATGGTCTTCACCAACACCATAACTCAAAGGTGTCAATTCTTCTT
>NW_004444143.1:42356-43662 GCF_000243295.1 Trichechus manatus latirostris
TCTTGATGCCCCATTCTTCTTCACATAGTCCAGCTTCTCAAACTATTTGCTAAGCATACAGATTGAGTAAGTATGGTAAAAGGATACAACCCTAATGCACACCCTTCCTGACTTTAGAACACATAGTATCACCTTGGTCTGTTTGAACAACTGCTCTTGGTCTATGCACAGGTTCCTCATGAGCACAATTAAGTGTTCTGGAATCCCCATTCTTTGCAATGTTACCCATAATTTGTTATGATCCATAGAGTCGAATGCCTTTGCATAGTCAATAAAACACAGATAAACATCTTTCTGGTATTCTCTGCTTTCAGCCAGGATCCATCTGACATCAGCAATTATATCCCTGGTTCCACATCTTCTTCTGAATCTGGCTTGAATTTCTGGCAGTTCCCTGTCAATGTACTGCTGCAATCATTTTTGACTGATCTTCAGAAAATTTTACTTGAGTGTGATAATAATGATATTGTTCAATAACTTTTTATTTCTGTTGGATCACCTTTCTTTGGAATAGGCATAAATATAGATCTCTTCCAGTTGGTTGGCCAGGTAGCTGTCTTCTCAATTTCTAAGAATAGACAAGTGGGCACTTGCAGCACTGCATCCATTTGTCTGGTCTTTAGTGTTCAACACATCAAACATATTCTTAAGATGGTCTCTAAATTCAGGCAGCATATACTCAAGGTCGTACTTTGGCTTTCATGCACTTGTTCCAATCTTCTTCAACTTCCACTTGAACTTGCATAAGAGCAATTGATGGTCTGTTTCATAGTCAGCCCCTCATCTTGTTCTGACTGATGACATGGAAATTTTCCATTGTTTCTTTCCACAAATGCAGTGGATCTGAATCCTGTGTTTTCCATTAAGTGAGGTCCGTGTGTATAGTCACCGTTTATGTTGGTGAAAAAAGGTATTTGCAAGGAAGAAGTCGTTGGTATTCCCAAATTCTATAATTCAATCTCCAGCATCCTTTCTATCACTAAGGCCATATTTTCCAACTACCAATCCTTCTTCGTTTCCAACTGTAACATTCTGATCACCAGTAATTATCAGTGCATCTTGATTGTATGATTAATTGCAGACTGCAGAAGTTGGTAATAATCTTAAATTTCTTCATCTTTGGCCTTACTGGTTGGTGCATAAACTTGAATAATAATCGTATTAACCGGTCTTCCTCGTAGGCCTGTGGATGTTATCCTATCACTGACAGCATTGTACTTCAGGATAGATCTTGAAATGTTCTTTTAGACGATAAACACAATGCTATTCCTTTTCAAGTTGTCATTCCCAGCATAGTAGATCATAT
>NW_004444143.1:45306-50638 GCF_000243295.1 Trichechus manatus latirostris
CCAAAGGATGTGTTCTGCTCCCGGCACTGTTTTCTTGGTGGTATGAGGTTCCCCATGTCTCTCTGCTCACTTCTCTCTTTTATATCTCAAGAGATTGCCTCAGGACACAATCCAATCTTGTAGATTGAGTCCTGCCTCACTAACACAACTGCGGCCCATCCTCCCTCATTAACATCACAGAGACAGGATTTACAACGTACAGGAAAATCACACAATACCTGAAATCATGGCCCAGCCAAACTGACACACACATTTTTGGGGGGACATAATTCAATCCATGACACCCAGTGGTGAGATTACAAGTTTTTACTTACTTACATAGTGGTTAGGATGCAAATGATAGGTAAGATTCTTTTTGGGGTCGGTCTACCTCAGACCCCAGGGTGAGTTGTCACAGGATATCTCTTCTGCACACGTTAAGGCCCCAAGATACAACACAGGTGAAAGACCATGAGGCAAAGGGGTCTAGGGGCTTACCTTAGAATGTATAGGAACAGGGAAAGGGAGTAAGAAGGGACCTTTGTTCAGCAGCACCTGGTCTGACCATCCTGTTACCATCTTGCTGAGTCTTTGTTCAGACTCAAAGAAGATAACGTGAGTGCATGACAAGAACACTCCCTCCCATCTCCCAGCTATAAGATTAATTTTGTAAGCCTGCAGTTCCTGATTAATGATATAATGGGTTAAAAATCAGCTAGAAACTACCTCCCCTGTACTGCATACTTTAATTAGTACAATTAAGTAGTCATATAAAGACGGTGGGAAGCAAATCTCATGCTGGGATAGCAGTAGCTTTCCTCCAGCTACCTACCTTGTTTTTCTGTTGATAGCAAAGGGAAGACCATCTCTGCACATCCTGCATGCCTGTATCCCACTCCTGGCATTGCCCATAAACTGGCCTAGGGATACATCATTGTTCTGGTACAGCTGCCCAGATGCTGTCTGCATCTCTTGAGGCTGCTGCCACTCCAGTCTTGAGCCAACCTCCTAACTTCTGAGGAAGGCCCACCCTTGTCTGCTCTCTGGCTCCAAGGGTACGTAAGTCAAGGCAGGATGAGGTTCTGGGGTAGGTAAAGCTCAATCTGTGCATGCAGGGGCAGAGTGAGCAGGCTTTTTTTCCAATCACTTTGGAGCTGACTGTGGGATTTGGGAATCCTGATGGAGAATACTGGAACACTAAGCATCCACTTGGGATTTCCTGTGCTCTGTTTTCCCTTCTTTAAATGGGTTGGCATCAGGTCAAACTTTTTTTTACAACTCTTCAACTTTAGGGATACGAAGGGGGCACAGCCCAGGTAAAGGGTGGAGGTGAAAAAGCCTGGTATGGTTTAGGCAAGTTGGTTGTTTCCACTGGAGTCTTTATGCTGAATATAGAAAAATCAGAGGAAGGTCATAGGATGAGTAGGGGTCAACACTCCACAACATGCATTTATGAAGTGCCTGCTGTATGTCAGGCATGGGTCTAGGATCATAGCAGTGAACAAAACAGATAAAACGTTCTAGTAGGGGAGACACAAAGCAGTACATCATGGCAGTACTATGTAGAAAGATAAAGGAGCGAAGGTGCATGGATGATTGGAGTTTTAAACCAGGCAGGCAGGGAAGGGCAGCAAGACCTCTTTAAGAAGGTAACACTGGAGTAAACACGTAAGGGAGGAAACCACTCAGATATAATAGAGGACACTGCAAATGCAAAAGCCCTGAGGTGGGACCTGAACTGACGTGTGAGGCACATGGAGATGGTCCTTGCAGAGTGCATGGCATGAAGATGGCCACAACATATATTGGGGTTTGTTATAAGTTACTGGTTTTTTATCTTTATTATGAAGGTCAGGCCTTTAAGGAAGGAGAATGAGTTGGGAGAACTGTGACAGCAGAAGGGGGACTGGGATAAACAGTTGACCCAGATGACCTGAAAATACTTTTATCGCTGAAGCTCTCCTGAGTGTAGTAGTTCACAAGAGACTATGCTGTGGGCTAAATGAGTGTCAGTAGACACTATCTGGGAGATAACAGCAGTCAGCAAACATGGTGTTTAGCATTGATGGGCAGTCATCAGGCATTGTCACAAGAAAAAGAAACTGTGCTTCAGAAGAATCGGGCATCAGAAGGATTGAGCGTCAGAAGAAAATGTGCTGAGGGCTCAGGTAGGTCCAACACACCCAACTGGTGGGTAATGAGGGGGATTACAAGTCATGGTGTTAGGAGCTAGTTGGGGTCATCAGACACTGTGAGGGTTGTATCTGTATACATGAAGAATTTTTTCATTCATTGTGGTATCGATAAAAATACTCATTGGAGGATTGGATACATACACATAACTGTGTTAGATTTAACAGAAGAATGAAAACACACAACTCTGGTAGACAATATGTTCTGCAACATACACCAAAGAACTTAAGAGTTTATCCCTATTGTATATATTATATTGTTCTACCATTCGACTTGTTGGCATTGTACCCACTCTAGAATAAACAGTATTATCATTAAAATGATTTAATATCATCTTTTCTATAAAGAATTTGATAATAGTGTTCTACCATATTTTTCAATTCCTTCCCAGGATGACTGCGTCAAGATTTAATGAGGCTGGTGACAATGTAGGAAGATTCCCCCTCATTCAGTGCCCTCTCAGAGGCCCTCTTCTGAACAGTCATATGTGACATCCTGACAAAAGTATCTCTACCTACAATAATATACATACTTTTCTGCTGCATGATTTCAACAGTGTACAATCAAACCTGACCTCAGTTTTTTTAGTTTCTCTCAAGTATGAATACTCTGATACATGTTGAGCACAGATTTCCAAATGAAGCCTTTCCCAAAGATGACACACTTAAAAGGGTTTGTCTCCAGTGTGCGTTATCTTGTATTTATTCAAATTTGACCTGTCAGTGAAGGCCTTCCCACACTCAGTACACACATAAGGCTTCTCTCCTGTGTGAATTCACTGATGGACTTGGAGCTGTGATTTCTTGAAATAAAAGATTTCCCACAGTCACTGCATTCATAAGGTTTTTCTCCAGTATGAATTCTCCGATGTGTAATCAATTCTGACTTCTGTCTGAAGTTCTTCCCACATTCAGAACAGACATAGGGCTTTTCTCCAGTGTGAGTTTTCTGGTGTTTACTGAGATTTGACCTGCCACTAAAGGCTTTCCCACACTCAATAAAAACATAGGGTTTCTCTCCTGTGTGAATTTGTTGATGCACTTGGAGCTGAGACTTTGAAGTGAAGGATTTCCCACAATCACTACATTCATAAGGTTTCTCTCCAGTATGGATTCTCTGATGGGTAATGAAGTTTGACTTCCTGATGAAGGCTTTTCCACATTCAGTGCATACATAGGGTTTCTCTCCAGTATGAATTTTCTGATGCACAATGAGTACTGATTTCTGATTGAAGGCTTTCCCGCATTCATGGCATTCATATTGTCTCTCTCCAGTGTGAATTTTCTGGTGCATACTGAGGTGTGACTTCTGGGTGAAGGTTTCCACACACACTGCAGTCATAAGGTTTCCCTCCAGTGTAAATTCTCTGATGTGTAATCAAGTCTGATTGTTGAGTGAAGGCCTTTCCACATTTGGGACATATATAAGATTTCTCTCCTGTATGAGTTTTCTGATGTGTAATGAGATTTGACCTATTGGTGAAGGCCTTCCCACATTCTGTGCATTCATAAGGTTTCTCTCCAGTGTGAATTCTCTGATGTGTAATTAACTCTGACCTGTAGATAAAGGCCTTCCCACATTCAGTACAGATAGAAGATCTCTCTCTAATTTGTGCTTTCTTATGTGTAATGAGTTTGGAATTACTGTTGAAGACCTTCCCATAGTTAGTAGATATATAGGGCTTTATTCTTGTGTGAATTCGTTGATGTATCTGGAGTTCTGATTTGGAAGTGAAGGATTTCCCACAGTGATTGCATATATATGGTTTTTCTCCAGTATGAATTCTTCGGTGTGCAGTCAAGTGTGTCTTCTGGATGAAGACTTGTCCACATTCAATACATTTATAGGATCTCTCTCCTGTATGAATTTTCCGATGCATCTTAAGAGTGGACTTTTACACGAATGCTTTGCCACAATCACTGCAGTCATGGTGTCTCCAGGATGAATTTTCCAATGTATGCTGAGATCTGAATTATAAGAGAAGCCTTTCCCACATTCATTGCATTCATAGAATTTTTCTCCAGTATGAATTCTCTGATAATTGGAAAAAGGCTTTTCCGCATTCATTGCATTTAAAGGCCTTCTCTCTAGTTTGAGTTTTCTGGTATGTAATTAATTATGGCTTCTGTACAAAAGCCTTCCCACATTCAATACATATATAGAGTTTTTCTCCTGTATGAAATGTCAGAGGTAACTTGAAATGCAACTTCTGAGTGAAGACCTTTCCAAATACAGCACATTCATAGGGTTTCTCCTCAGTATGAATTTTCTGATGTTGAGAAGGTGCTTGTTGATAGCTGAATATTTTTCCACACTAATTTTGGTACCATAATTTCTCTCCTGTTGGAGTATTTTCATGACCAGCATTGGAAGAAATTTTACCATATTCAACAATCTTATTAACGTTCTTTGATGCGTTGTTTCTATTATGACTGTGTAAATCTATGTTTCAAATCATTTCCAAATGAGTCATGTTGATAGGTGCTTTCTTGGGAAGGAATAAGGTTTGGGCTCACATGAATTATTTTCCTAATGTCCTTATGTTCATAATCCCTCCCTATGTTCAAGATCTTCGTGAAAACAATACGACTTAAAGATTTCTTTTCTTTTTCCTGATAGTTCTCTATCTGGTCACCTATCTGCTGCAATTCTTCTAGAATGAAATACAATGAAACCTCATTTGTATTGTTACCTTCCCTCTCAATGTGGAAAGAAGCTTTTACACAAATTCCCTGCTGTTGGGTTTCAAACCCAAATTCCTCTTCTCAAAGGAGAAAGAAGAGATGATTTTATCTAAGAGAACTACTAGCAAAGGCCAGAGGAAAGGGTACATATGGCTCATCCAGGCTGAAAATAGAGAAATGGGTGAGGGTGAGTCATTGGAGAAGGGTGGTACTGGTGGTAATAGGAAACATTCTGGGATACAATGCAACAGAGGAAATCAACTAGATGAAAACATTGCAACATAAACAGAAGTAGAAAAACTAAGACAAGGAACAAAATATATAGCACAGTTAACATTAATGTAAACTAATGATACATATCCCCTAAATCACTTTAAATTTTATAGGAACATTCATAAATCAAAAAAATATACATACACATACATCCATATATATGTTTTAATCATATGAAACCCATAGAACAATTGCCTGTGGTG
>NW_004444143.1:51183-55373 GCF_000243295.1 Trichechus manatus latirostris
AAGATAGGCAGACTGGCATGTGATCCAGAATCCAAAAAGCCAAAGTAAGAAGAAAGTTGGAAATGACAAACGTCGTCCATGTAGAAGCCATTTAATTATCTGAGGCCACTGTCAAAGGTCCTCAAGAGATACTAAAAATTTAGAACCTTCCAGAAGAGCCATCTTAATAGCATTTTAAAGGCACCAGCCTTTCTCAGGACAGCTAATATTTACTCCCCTATCTCCCATCAGCCTGAGTCACACTCACTTACCTGGACAGCTCTGATGAGGGTTCTCACCCTCCTCCTTTCCTTGCTCCACCATGAAGAAGAAATCTGATTTGGGAACTTGATACCCTGTTCATAAGAAATGACAACTATCCACCTAATTATGTGTCAGGGGCCAATCAATAAAGCCTTGTTCAATGCTTTGTTCTTCGGAAAAGTAACCATATATTCCTGGGAATAGAGTACTCCTTGTCTGTGTAGTGAAGAATTTAACTTTACCCAAAGAGAGGTCTGGCCTTTGTCCTGGCTCCTGGCGGGTAACCTCTACATCCTTGAAATTTCCTGAATGATAGTTTCTCTATGGTTCATGGAGGGTCCCTCAACCACACTCAATAGTTTATGCTAACAATATGACTCAGGATAGCGCTGATCAAACCGATAGTCTTACGGTAGGGGCTGGCAAGGCCAAAAAGACCAACTATGTGATTACAGAGTTCAGACCTTGAGCCACATTATATCAGCCCAACCTCAGGGACGGAAGAGTGCTGGAGACTAGTTCAACCACATGGGAAATAATTAAATCAACTGTGCCTATGTAATGAAGCCTCAATAAAAATTCCAGACACTGAAGTTTGAGCTTCCTGAATGGGCAATATTCCATGTGTATAGATACGTATTAATACTAGGAGGATAATACGTACCCAAAGACGTGGAAGCTTCATGTTTGGAACCCTCTCAGATTCTAGCCTATGAATCTCTTCCTTTAGCTGGTTCTGATTTGTATATTTTTGCTATAATAAAACTGTAATCTTTAGTGCTTTCCTTAGTTTTGTAAGTTGTTCTAGTGAATTATCAAACCCGAGGGAGTCTGTAGGGACCCCTGAATTTATAGCCAGCTGGTCTGAAGTTAGGGTGGACTGGGGATCCTGAACTTGTGGCTAGTGTCTGAAGTGAGGGCAGTCTTGTCAGGACACTGTGCTCTCTAACCATGCATCTTGGCTAAAATCTTGTAGTTGATGTCAGAAGTCTTGGACAAACTTGGCAGTCTAGAGGACTGTGCCCTTAATCCAGGCAGTTAAGCTAACACCGGGTAGTTCCCCAAAGGGATGAAGAAACCTGGGCAAATCAAGGACAAAATCATCACATATTTCAGATGCCCCATGGCATTCAGCAACTAAGAATGGGAACACTCTCTGAAAGGCCTTCTCTATCCAGGTGACTTCACTTACCTACTGACAGCAGGTGGCTGTAAGTCTCCAGCATCACATCCCAATACAGGTTTCTCTGATCAGGGTCTAGGTGCTGCCACTCCTCTCTGCTGAAATCTACAGCCACATCCCTGAATGACACTGATCCCTGTAACAGTACATTCCTGTTCAATGTGAGCGGTAATCTTTGGGGGATGGAGAAATGATATTAAAGAACATGGAATATAGATTTTGTTTTTGTTGCTGATTTACATCCTCTTATTAAAAGTTCAGGAGCCCTGGTGGTGCAGTGGTTAAGACCTTGGCTGCTAACCAAAAGGTCAGCAATTCAAATCCACAAGCCACTCCTTGGAAACCCTATGGGGCAGTTCTACTCTATCCTATACGGTGACTATGAGTCAGAATCGACTTGACGGCAACAGGTTTGGTTCGGGTTTATTAAAAGTTCACCTCCCCTTTCCCCAACATTTTATTATGAAAATTTTCAAAGTTACAGAAAACTTAACAGAATTGTACAGTGAACACCTGTATACCCACTACATAGGATCTATTAACATTTTACTCTACTAATACCATCTGTTGTTTAGTTGCCATCAAGTCAGCTCTGACTCATGGTGACCTTATGTATAACAGAATGAAACACTGCTCAGTCCTGGGCCATCTTCATGATCTCTGGTATGTTTGAGTCCACTCTTGTGACTATAGTGTAGTGCTTTCCAACCTAGGGTGCTCATCTTCCAGCGCTATATCAGATAATATTCTGTTGTGATTCAAAAGATTTTTATTGGCTAATTTTCAGAAGTATATCTCCAGGCATTTCTTCCTAATTTGCCTTATTCTAGAAGTTCTACTGAAACATGTCCACCATGGGTGAAACTACTGGTATTTGAAATACCAATGGCATAGCTTCCACCATAACAGCAGCACGCAAGCCACCACAGTACAACAAACTGTGAAAGATGGATCACACATCTACCCATCCCTTTATCCATCACTTTCTTACTTTTTTGATGCATTTCAGAGTAAACTGCAGATGGCAGTATCCTTTCTCCCTAAATACTTCAGAATGCAAATCATTAACTAGAATTTAATATTTGCTTACTATTCTTTTGGTAAAAATATCATAACTGAAATGCAAAAATCTTTAGCGTACCACTTGAAGTTTTGACAAAACATACACCAGTGTAATCCAGGAACTGTTTTTAACGATATTTCATATACAGTGCATGTTAAATATCTAGTTTTACATATTTTGTGGAATAAAGAAATCTAATAAACACCTTCTGCTATTCATTGTGTATTAGTCAATTATTCTTTGTTCAAAACTGAAGATTGAAGCTCCTCCCCCAAGATGGTGACATAGGTAGTTGAGCGTCTCCTTTACCCCACAACAATTTAAGAAAAAAAGCAACAAAATACCACAAACAATATGGTGGAACTGATGGACTCGGAGCTCTAAGGACTAATCCAAGAAATAAAGCACCAGGGCAAAGGCAGAAGGAAGAGCAAGACCACAAAGCAGGAAAATCTTTCTCTCCATCACTATAACCTCTTGTCCGGCCCTCATATAAACCGTGAGCTAGAAACACAGCAAGTGGTGGCCAGAGCCACCCTGTGAAATACAAACAGGTAACCACGCTCCCTAGGGCTAGGACAGCAGTAGAGGCCCTTAGCTTTTGCTGACGGTCCATTACTTCAAAGTCTTAATATCATTCTGAGGGTAGCCAGGAAAACAGATAAAAAGTGGGATCCTCAGGGAGAAACCAGTCCTCTGCCAATCCAACAAGACTAAAAAAAGGGTGAGAAGGAATTGTATTGCCTACAGGCTCTGTAACAAAAAAGATGCATTGAAACTCTATGGACATAAAAAATAGGGTGATTCTCTGAGCCAACCTTCAGAGACTTAAAACTTCCCCAAACACCTAAAACCTATGAAATTAGATCAGCACCTTATATCAACCAAGGAAGTGCCTGAGGCCCCACCACAGGACAGGGAAGAGTGACACACGTTCCCAGAATGGCTGGCTAACCCCACGACAGGCAGGAAACCCTGGTGAAGCAGTGGTTAAAAGCTACGGCTGCTAACCAAAAGGTCAGCAGTTCAAATTCAGCAGGTGCTCCTTGGAAACCCTACAGGGCAGTTCTACTCTGTCCTATAGGGCCACTATGAGTTGAAATCCACTCGACAGCAACAGGTTTGGTTTTTTTCATTTCCCCCAGGCTTTGCAATAGCACGATCTGGAAAGGCTTCCTGCAGAGAAAGCTATCTGTATGTTCTTCCAAGGACTCAAACACTTAGTGCTGGGAGAACCAAATGGCTATAGAACCAAAAAGACAGGTTCCTCTTGGCCCTGCCGTCTGTCACCACCACTCTGCTGCAGGGCTTCTTCCGAGCCTGTTGCGCCAACTCTGCCGCTGAGCCCCTTCTGGGCCTGTCGCAGTGTGACAGCAATTGACCCATGTTACAGGTCTTTTAGAGGTCCCTAGGCCACAAAACAAGTCTCAACAAATTTAAAATGACTGAAATCATATAAAACTGAAGGTTGAAATAGCTCTCTTGACATCTTCTAGCAACCAAATGAACAACCTGTGATACTAGTTTCTGAGCAATTTAGGATCAGCCATTATGCTACTCCTGGAAACCCAGAAATGAATTATTAATGTTTCTAGTCTTCTAACAACTTAAAAAACTTGGAAAATAAACAAGACTCAAGTTTAAAGAAAAAAAAAGAGATACAAGTTCACTAAGGTATTAAAAGGTGAGGCACACTGAGGG
>NW_004444143.1:56480-58454 GCF_000243295.1 Trichechus manatus latirostris
GAAGCGGGATGCAGAACATTTTCTTAATAAACTTTGTTATGTCAATTGACCTAGATGTCCCCTGAAACCATGGTCCCCACACCCCCGCCCCTGCTACTCTGTCCCTCGAAGTGTTTGGTTGTAGAATATCATTATTTTGCAACTCCTAGTGAAATAATGGATTTAGACAATAATCATGAATGTATGCTCAAATGTAGAGGTGAAAGGCTGAAGGGAAGTTTATAATGGATTGATCAGCTGATAACATATGCACCCACTAATCAATCTTAACATCACAAAAACAGAGTTAACCAGCTATTATGTGCCTCCTGACATAATAGTTAATTTCATTATACCACCTTAGAAGTATTCTTGCCAAAAGAAAAAAATCAAACTTGAATCTCATCAAGCCTACAGATCTAACCATCCACAAGCAATGTGAAGAATAGAGGAACATTTGAACAATATCAAGACCAACACTATCAGCCAAATCCAGATGGCAGCAAATTACTAGTTTCTTCAACACACAAATTACATTATAAATAATATGAAGGGGAATCTTTTCTATATTGTTGTTGTTAGGTGCTGTCCAGTCGGTTCCAACTCAGTGACCCTACGTACAACAGAACAAAACACTGCCCAATCCTGAACCATTATTGCTATGTTTAAGCCCACAGTTGCAGCCACTGTGTCAATCCATCTCGTTGAGGGTCTTCCTTTTTTGCTGACTGTCATGGATTGAATTGTGTCCCCCAAAAATACCTGTCAACTTGGCTGGGTCATGATTCCCAGTATTGTATGATTGTGTACCATTTTGTAATCTGATGTGATTTCCTTATGTGTTGTAAACTCTATCACTATGATGTAGTAAGATGGATTAGCAGCAATTATACTGATGAGGTCTACAAGATTAGATAGTGTCTTAAGCTAATCTCTTTTGAGATATAAGAGAAGTGAGAAGAGAGACATGGGAACCTCATACCACCAAGAAAGCAGTGCCAGGAGCAGAGCGCGTCCTTTGGACCTGAGGTTCCTGCGCTGAGATGCTCCCAGACAAAAGGAAGACTGATGCATCACGAGGACCTTTCTCCAGAGCCAACAGAGAGATAAAGCCTTCTTCTGGAGCTGATGCCTTGAATTTGGACTTGTAGCCTACTAGATTGTGAGAAAATAAATTTCTCTTTGTTAAAAGCCACCCACTTGTGGTATTTCTGTTATACAGCACTAAATGACTAAGACACTGACCCTCTACTTTACCAAGCATGATGTCCTTCTCCAGGTACCTCCTGATAACGCATCCAAAGTAAGTGAGAAGAAGTCTCATCATCCTTGCTGCTAATGAGCATTCTGGCTGTACTTCTTCCAAGACAGATTTGTTCATTCTTCTGGCAGTCCATGGTATATTCATCATTCTTTGCCAACACCATCATTTGAAGGTATCAATTCTTCTTCGGTCTTCCTTATTCCATGAGAAAAAAGAACCATACTAACCAAATGAGATTTGTGAACCTTGCTTCGGTCTTAATTAAAACAAACCAACATAAAAAGGCATATATGGCACTTTTATTAGAGAAATGTAATCAATAACTGGGTATTAAATGATATTAAGGAATTACCGTTACGTTGTTTTAGATATGAAAATGGCTTACTGGTTATGTTAACCATAAAGAAGGGGGAAAAAGAGTTATTATAATACATACAAAAGTATTTACGGATAAAATATGGCATCTAAGATTTCCTTTAAATCTAGCAGGAGGATGAAATAAGACTGGCAGAATGTTGATGATTATTGAAACTGAGTGACAGTATAATGGTGTAAGGGTTCCTTATATTATTTTTGTATATATTTAAATTTTTCATAACAAAATGTGTGGGGTTTTTTTTCCCTTAGGCAGATGGCCAAGGCCTACCTTTACTTTTTTTTTTAATTGTGCTTTAGGTGAAAGTTTACCGAGCAAATTAGTTTCTCATTAAACAATTAATACACATATTGTT
>NW_004444143.1:59509-63551 GCF_000243295.1 Trichechus manatus latirostris
AAAGCTGGACAATGAATAAGGCAGGCAGAAGAAGAATTAATGCCATTGAATTATGGTGTTGGTGAAGAATATTGAATATACTGTGGACTACCAGAAGGAACAAGTCTGTCTTGGAAGAAGTACAGCCAGCGTGCTCCTTGGAAGTGAGGATGGCAAGATTTTGTCTCACATACTTTGGACATGTTATCAGGAGGGACCAGTCCCTGAAGGACATCATGTTTGGTAAGGTAGAGGGTCAGCGAAAAAGAGGAAGGCCCTCGATGAGATGGACTGACACAGCAGCTGCAACAATGGGCTCAAACATGAGGATGGCACAGGACCAGGCAGTGTTTTGCTCTGTTGTACACAGGGTCACTACAAGTTGGAATCCACTCAATGGCACCTAACAACAACAAATACATACACACACAAACACACGTAAACGACTGCATGTGAAACTGGTGAAATCTGAGTCAGGTCTGTGGATTGTACCCATGTCAATTTCCTGGTTTTGATATTATTTATATAGTATGTTACCAATGGGGGCAACTAGATGGAGAGTTTGGAGGAGGGCAGACTCCCTGTACTATTTGTCCCAACCTCTCATGAATCTACAACTATTTCAGAATCATAAGTTTAAAAATACATTACTAAAAAATAGATTATTCTCAAAACATAGAGAATAATTTGAAATGGGCAAGACTGAAAGGCCAGTCAGGAGACCCACTGTACAATTCACATAAGAGAACATAAATACCTAAAGTAAGGCTATAGCATTAACAAGGATGTAGAAGTAATTGGTATTACTTCTTAAGAAGGTAGAATTGCTATCGATCATGAAGATGAGAAAAAGGAACTCAAATCATTCTCCATTGTCAGTTTTGTGCAACTGTGTAGATTCTGGTGCCATAGATGGATCTACGGACTAGAGAAAGAACACTGAATTAAATTTTGAACATATTGTGATTTAGATGACAGAACATACACAAGGATGTACACTAGGCATCTGGACAGAGAGACAGTGTGGAGATGAAGTTTAGGAGACATAAACACACAGCAGGTCACTGAATTCAAGGAGAGAAAAGCACTCAGGAGAGACACAGTATTATAGACACTTGTGGTTTTTGGTTTCTAAAATTATGACCGAAAGCTCCCTATCTGTTTGTTTTCTTCATTTAATTGTGTTCAGAGATTATAGTGTGCTTCCTTGTGATGCACAAATTCTCTCCAAGCTCTTGTAGCTCTCTGTCAGAACTTCAGACAGCTCTCATCAAACCAGCTCTTGATCAGTTCCTCTCACAGCTCTCTGTCGGACCAGCTCTCGTCAGGACCTTGGACAACTTTTGCCTTTTCTCTAGTGGCTGTCTTGGCACAGCACCACCTGTCCCTCTCCCTCAGCCAGGTGCCACCACCTCAAGCTCTCTCAGCTGAGCACTGCCTCTGTTTCTCTGCTAGTGGCTGGCTGCGGCTCTTTGACTGGCCCACTTCTTAACCAGTACAGCTCTATCTGGCACAACTTTGGACCGGGTCTGGGAGAGTTGCCAGCACAAGGCTTCCGTGTCCCAAAGGACACGCTATCCCTCCTGGATCTCGTCAACCAGAAAGCCCCATGGGAGCCTCCATGTTAGAGGGTTTTTATGAGCCAGCCCTCATGCTCCTTTGCCAGTTTACAGGCAAGCTACTTTTCAATTACCTGATGGGGTTCCCTAGCCAGACCAGGCAAAACTAACCAACCCTCAGGGGTGGTGAACAACTTAGGAAATGCCCTAAGGTCAATTTTCAAACACCAAGGGCAAAAGGTCACTAAAGGGAGTTCATCGTACCACAAGTGTTGGTCCAGCTTCAAAGAACCAAGAACAAAGGCCATGTAAGGCGATTCCACACCTCGCAGATATTACCTACCCACCCATTGCTGTTGAGTCGATTCCAACTCCTAGCGACCCTATAGGACAGAGAAGAACTGCCCCATAAGGTTTCTAAGGAGCGGAATCGACCGCAACAGGTTACACCTCGCACATACCCACCATGAATTCAAGGAATTCACTAAAACAATTAACTCCTTAAAACAAACAGGGATATAAGAAGCCAAGGAAGAAATAATGAAAAAATTGGTGGGGCAAGGAAATGGCTATTTATATTTTTGAAAAATAAATTGGCAGACCTAAGTGAAGAATTGAAAAAAAAAAAGCAACACAGAAATGAAGACATCCCTGAAAGCAATGAAAAGACCCCGCCAAAACACAAAAGGTAAAGACCAGATTAAGACAAGTGAGCGACATCAAATGGAAATAAGAATGTTTAAAGGATAATAGAAAACAAAACAAAAACAGAGTTCCACGTCCAAGAAATAAAAGAATTCTTGAAGTGGAAGAATAGAACTTTATCATTATTCACAGTGCAAATTTAATAAATATTGTTTAAGGGATTAGAAAATTTAATTCATAAAGTTTAAAAGACACTAAAAGAATCAAACAAATAAAAATGAACCCACGCCTTCCAAATTACCAGAAGGAATACAGAACAAAGCAAAAACACAGAATATACAGTGAAAGATATAAAAGAGACGCATCCATATCAGAATGTAAGATGAAACGCATCTTTCCACTGCTGTATAGAAGAAATGAAAAAGGGGTCTGAAAGACACCAGCAGATGAGCAAAGCGATATCTGGAAATGTTAACAGAAAAGAAGCAAAGTCTCCAACTTAGTATCAGACAGAGCTGAATTCTGGGGAAAAATAATAAATATGACAAGGACATAATCCAAAATGAATTTCAGATTTAGTTACTATCACTGCACCATATTACATAGCATCAAAATTTATAACCAAACTATAGGAGGTGGTGCAGTGGTTAAGAGATTGGCTGTTAGCCAAAAGGTCAGCAGTTCAAATCTGCTAGCTGCTCCCTGGAAACCCTATGGGGCAGTTCTACTCTGTCCTATAGAGTCGCTATAAGTCAGAACTGACTTCGTGGCAATGTGTTTGGTTTTTGGTTTATGAAACATTAAGAAATATTAAACATAGAATTCTCCCCCCTAAAACCCAAAACGCTTAATGACATTCCAAAAAGCAGAATCAATGCAGATAAATCTCTCCAACTATGCAAACCCAATTTTATTAAAATTAGAATTTTAAAAAATCTTAACATCCAGAAATGAAAACGTAAATGATAATCAAAGATTTGGTGGGCAAAAAAAGACTATATTCCTAGAAATTCATCCATTTCATCTAATTTTTACATTTATTTGCTTGGAGATAAACTATTTTTCCAAATTACTTTTGAGCACTGTTTTGGTAGGTATCATAGCTTCTGATATATACTATTATTACTTTTTTCTAGGAATTTTGCTACTTTAGTTTTTACTTCTTTGACTTTGGAGTGGGATGCTGAACAAGGGAACAGTGTCCGTTTAACATGTTCCCTGTGATAAAGTCTATTTGGCTATTATTTTCATCTAATCTTACATGTAAGTTAGCTAATATGTTAATCTGATCTCTGAATTTATCTGCAGTTCTTTTACTGTCCTTGATCGGTTTGGGCATCAAGGGGAACACTATAAACAAAATATAACAAACACCAGAAAGAAACAAAAAAAGGTTGTGAATAAGATAGATATCCTATCATCTTTTACCCAAAGGTTTGGTAAAGATCATTAGTAAAACCATAGTCTTTCATACCATGTGTGACTGCTGGAAGTGTTTGATCAACATTTTAATTTCTTCAAAGACTTATGGACCATTTGCTCCTGCTAATTGGTGGCACAATGGTTAAGTGCACAGCTGCTAACCAAAGACTGGGGGTTCAAACCCACCCAGAGACTCCACAGGAAAAAGACCTGGTGATCTGCTTCCCTAAAGATTACAGCCAAGAAAATCTATGGGGCAGTTCTACTCTATCACAAGGGGTCACCATGAGTAAGAATTGACTTGATGGCACTCAACAATTTTGGCATTTATTTTTTGTTGTCTCTCTTTACATAATATTCATTTATTATTGCTTTAATCTTAATAGCTGTAACTGTTTCTCCTGTTCTGTTACATACTTTGATTATGTGTATTGCTA
>NW_004444143.1:64316-65307 GCF_000243295.1 Trichechus manatus latirostris
GCTCAAACCCATTCAGAGGCACCATGAAAGAAAGACCTGGCAATCTGCTTCTGAAAGGTTACAGCCTTGAAAATTCTATGGAATGCAACACATGGGTTGCCACGAGTCGGAATCGATTTGACAGCAAGTGGTTGCTTTGGGTTTTTGGGATGGAAAATAGAATCTACATTATAGCAAAGGTTTGTATTTTTGTCTGCTTTGATCAATAAGCTTTTGAGAGGAGTGTGATAAAATGGCCAATGGTATATCTATATGATTTATGCCCACTTTTACTTAACCACTGCACCACCAGGGCTCCTTTTACTTAATACAGTTCAATGATACATTGTTAGTTAAATAAATGTTGACAATTTTTATAGTTCTTGGTACATTAATCCTATGATATCAAATTAGATTCAAACAGCCCTCAGTTGGGATGACATGACACTATGGCCTAGGAAGCTACTCGAAAGGCCAGAAGAAGGACGTGTCACAAAGCCCGACTGAGCTTTGCAGGTGTCATGGTGGTTAACGGACACGTAAATATCCACCAGAACACATGTCCTACACCAAAGCGGTAAACACATCCAACAGCTGCTTTGCTGAAGACGTGAAAGATGCATCTGGTAATGACTCAGACTGAATTTTGGTATAAGATGGGGTGGGCTTCACACCACCTCTGAGCACTCCTCCCTGGAGATGCCTCCTAGATGGTTGGAATGCTGCCCGGCTGCCTGTGCGCTGGCCCTGCATGGTCAGCCTCCCTGGCTGCTGTACCTCGTAAGTGCCAATAGACCGCTGTGCATCATTTGCTCATGTGGGGAGTCTTCTTGCTTTCTGCCATCTTCCAGCCACGAGAGGGGAAGCCCTCTGATCAGGGAACTCTACCCTGATAGACAAAACAATTTGTTTTACAAGTTTGAACCATCCTTCTTTATCCCTTTAGATGCTTTTTGTAAAAATGGAGTGGCGGGGCATCTGCCCTCCTCTCTGCAACCTTTTTAGCAATTCT
>NW_004444143.1:66260-67171 GCF_000243295.1 Trichechus manatus latirostris
TTAACCATCACAGATTCCATATACCTTATTTGCACAGTCCTACCCAATCACTGTGTGGGAGTCACAAAGACTATGGCTAGAAAGGCCATATTAAATAACTCACTGCACCACACTGTTCATCTTAAATTTCGTTGACCTTTTCCTAAAATTGCAGCTCTAGCTTTCTTCTGGTTCTTGTTTCTAAGTCAATCTTTTCCCATCCTCTTTTTTCAAATGAGAATTCACAAGTGGCAGCTGGGAGAAGGCCTAGCACTACTAGTAATACCTCAGTGTTGCTAAGAGCTAGACTTGCAGAATGAGCTAGGTAGTAGTGGTCACCTGTTAAGCAGATCTTACAAAACACCAACATCAGAAAGGATTCCTGATTATCGTGGGGCAAGATAAAACCAAGACCACACCGTAATCATGTCTGAGCAAAAACAAAAACAAGAACATTATTCAAACCACAAAAGTGACCAACTTTCCCCTTATTCTGGCTAATATGAGTGAATGCTGCTTCTTTACCAATTATACCTTTAGCTTCACTCCATTCTCCCTATGTACTAGATAAAGTTATTAAGGTGCCCAATCTTACACTTACCCAACAGCAACAGAAGTGGAGATGCACTGAGATTCAGTTCACTGCCTTTGAAACCAAAATCCTGCACTAAAATACCACTACTTCTTAGATATCCAATAGAAAAACAAGACATGACAAGAATGTCCACTGCTGCACTGTTCCTAATGTGTGCTGCATTTTGCTAAACAAAGGTTAAGAAAGCAATGTGCAAAAGTGTGTCTAGCCACTTTTTGTAAGCTGGAAAGAAAAAAATTTCTTAGTTGTTTTTACTTGTATAAAGAAACTAAGCAATCAAATAAGGCTAATAAAATTGGTCATCTGCATTGGGATGGGCAGATGAAGGTGAGAGGTA
>NW_004444143.1:68498-69222 GCF_000243295.1 Trichechus manatus latirostris
GTACAACAGAAGGAAACACTGCCTGGTCCTGCGCCATCCTCACAATTGTTGTTATGCTTGAGCCTGTTGTTGCAGCCTATGGGAAAAACTACAAGAGTACACGGTAACATTACTGAAGTTTGAACTGTAGCTCTACTACCATTCAGCTGTGAGAATGTAAACAAGTTACTTCGGTTTTAATTTCTAAAATGAAGAGGAGAATGCCTACTTCATAGAATTATGAAAGTTAAAGGAGATGATGCTTGTAAAGTGCTCAGCACCTCCACAGCACACAGATAGCACACAATATCAGCCATCAGCACACAAGGTGCAAAGACACTTTTCAAGTACTTAATTTTCACAACAATCCTATCAGCTAAATATTGTTACAATTATTATTTCAACCATTTTGGAGAAGAGGACACTGATGCTTAGAGATGTAAGTAATTGGTCCAAGGACACACTGAGTGAGCAGAAGCCAGGGATTCCAATTCTGCCTGCAAGGCCCTATGCGACAGACCCTCGGCCACTCTGCCACACTGAACTTTCTTCAGAGTAGCCCCAAGATGTTACTGCTGTTTCCTATCAACTTCAAAGAGCTCAGGCTGTGGGTGAGCATGACTGAACTCCTGGCCAGTCAATGTACATCCATGGCAACCTACACAGTCTACCCTTGTTATGGATTGAATTGTGTCCCCCAAAAATATGTGTTGTAAATCCTAACCACTATACCTGTGTTTATAAT
>NW_004444143.1:71030-72639 GCF_000243295.1 Trichechus manatus latirostris
ATATAGCTTAAAATATATAAAGCAGAAACTGGCAAAAAGGACAAGTAAACATATCATCTTTCCAGTCTGAGTCGTTTACCTTCCTCTGTAATTAATCAGGCAGACCAAAAAAAAAAAAGTTAATTAGTGAACACACATTGTTTCATGTAATAGATGTGACCTTTATGAAAACTGGTCATTAACTAGGCCATAAAACAATTTTTTAACTCATCAAAGAATGAGCATTATACAGAGGGCATTATTTGAAAACTAAAAAAGCACTTCTTATGGGTCAAAGAAATAATAACTGAAATTTTAAAAAGAGAACACTTAAGATTTGAACAACAAAGAAAATGTTACATACCAAAGTTTGTGAATGCTTACATTAAGGAAAGCTGAAAATTAATTAGCTTAACTTTCAACTCATTAGAAAGCAAGCTCATCACAGACCCCCACCGACCCCCATGGCTGACCCCACAGACTCTCTGTCATTGACCACTGACCCCCCAAACCCCATTCATCTCAAAGATCCCATCACTGACTCCAGAGACCTTACAGACATTCATCTTGTTGCCACAGACTCCATCACTGAGCCCAGAGACCATCATCGCTAACTCTACGGACACACCCCATCACTGACCCCGTAAAACCCGTTGCCGTCGAGTCCGACTCATAGCGACCCTATAGGACAGAGGAGAACTCCTCCAGAGGGTTTCCAAGGAGCGGCTAGTGGATTCGAACTGCCAACCTTTATGGTTAGCAGCCGAGCTCTTAACCACTGTGCCACGAGAATGCCCAAGTAACACCAACCAAAATCGCCTCACAGATCGCTGTGCGTTAAACCACACACCCGCTCGCGACAGGCGCTGCGAGACAGCCTTCCGAGGACCACTTCCGCTTCCTGTCCGACCTCTAGCTCCTCCCACAGGGCTTGTTAGTATTGCGTCCTCACAGTCTCGTCGGAAGCGGCACGCGGCGAACAGTCAACGTAGCGCGGATAAACGCTGCCAGGGACTTCGTTCGGTTTCCAAAAGAGGCGCTGTAGGGCACAGAATATGGCCGCTCCCACCGGATGATGCTCTGTGCGGGCCGCCATCGTGGGAATCGAACTCTGACCCAGTTTCACAGAGCAGGATAATGAGACTGTCACATGGAAGGGATGGTATGGTCCTTGCTTGGGTAGGCTTCCGAGAAGAGGAAGAAATTGGAGTTGGGGCCCAGCGCTCTAAATCGCCCATCAGAGTACGGCGCAGTGCGAAGAGCAGTTATCTGCTGGGAGAAACCACCAGGGAAGAGGGGGAACCGGGGAGCACGGAAGGAAAAGGCACCGAGGGAGAGACGTCTTATATGCAACAGCCGATTCCTGGGGGGAAACCAGCAGGCTGGTGGGGGGAGTATAGTAAAATCAGGATGGTACATTCCGCTTTTTGGAGAAACTGAAGATGGTGGAGGGTTTACAATAGTATAATCACCTCCTGGGCGAAACCACCGGGGAGACGGGGTAGTTCAGACCTCTCCTGGAAGATACCACCGGTGGTGGGGGTGGGTGGGAGTAGTCACGTTGTCCCTTCTGAAGGTTGGGGTTGTATCTTCATTAACCTCAACCCTAACCCTAATTCTAATAATAGTA
>NW_004444143.1:73188-74969 GCF_000243295.1 Trichechus manatus latirostris
TTCAAAACCCAACTTAAATATTCCCTCGGCCAGGAAGCCCCACCTGACAGCTGTAGGAGATTCTGTTCCCTGCTGAAATCGCTGAGACTAATCCCAGCAGGTGGGGAAGGTGTTTGAGAGAACTGGACCTCGGTTCTGGTGTGGCCATGCTGAATACTCTCCGGCCAGTCATGGTCCCCCTACAGATTCAACTTAAAAATAGTACCAGTTAGATGTTTGGACTCTATTTGTCCTAGATTTTCCTTCTTCTCCCAAAGCCTGGTCTAAGAAAAAGTCTGTGGAAGCCCATTAGTGCACATACATTTCTACCAGATGTCTAAGAATTACTGTTAATTCTGTTGTTAATGTGGTTGTGTTAAAAAGAGGACCTTTTATAAATCCATAAGGAAATATTTATGAGTGAAATGATATTAGCTTTAAAAAGTCCACTGAGAAGGTGGATGGATGAAACAAGAATAATACAAATGTCGATAAATATTGAAGAAGGGTGGCACAGGTACATAGATTCATTATAATCTCTTCTTTAGCATTTGTGTGAAATTTTCCTAGTAAAATTTTAATTAAAAAGGAAAGGAATTTAAAAAGGATATACAAAGAAAATATCAAGAAGAAAGCAGGTGTAATGATATTAGTATTAGACAATATAGATTTCAAAGCAAAGAATATTAACAGGGATATTTCATATTTTAAAAAGATGTAGCTACCAAGAGTATACAACACTTCTAACATTTATCTAACAATATATTTCTGAAATGTATACAGCAAAAACTAATACAACGGAAATTTTTAGGAATTTACAATCACAGTAACAAATGTTAACTGTCATAAGTTTGATCAAATTCCATTTTATTGATTGCCTTCACATCTAGTTTAGTTTGGTCAATTTAGAGGCCAGCATGAATAGCATCTGGGTGTTTCCCACTAGGCACCCCCAACACCTCCTGACTCCCTCTTATGGTAACCTAGATACCTACCTATGGGGTGGCTAGGCCACAGGCTGGGTCTTCATGTTGCCCCACCCAAAACCCTGAGTGTGCTGTGCTGATAAGACCGCTACACAGATGACCCCACTCCCATAAAAAAAGCTGTTATGCTTACAGTTTATTACAGTGAAAGGATACACATTAAAATCAACAAAGGAGAAAGGCATCAACAGCAGAAGCCAGGAAACTAGGTGCAAGCTGCCAGCTGTTCTCTCACAATGGAGTTGTATGGACAGTGCTTAATTCTCCCAGAAATGATGCATGGTAACATATACAAAATACTGCCAACTAGGGAAACTTAGCCAAGCCTTATGGTCCAGGGTTTTTAATACGGATCAGTCACATAGGCGTGGAGTGCCTGCATGGCTGACCTTAGTTACTCAGACTCCAGTCTCTCCAGAGGCCCCCATCATAAATCACATAGTTAGCATAAACTATCTGGGATGGCCTAAAGCCCCAGGTAAACAAATACACCCTTATTTGGCAAGATATTACAAGAACTTAAAGGTTCTATCCCAGGATCTGGGCAAGGGCCAAACCTTTCTTTTGAATGCACAGGGTTTGAACAATATATGCTTACTTACTTAATCCTTTAGTGCACACATATGATACCAATTTAGAGTTAAAGGCAACTAAAATAAAAACATACATATTAAGGACTATATAAAATTTATATATAGCCATGCAATACAATTAAATAAAAAATAAAGCAAGGGATGGATGACTTCAGGATTCAGGATGATGGTTCCCTTGGGTAGGAGAAGCCAGGGATGGGATGAGGAACTTAAAGAGAAGATG
>NW_004444143.1:77478-78417 GCF_000243295.1 Trichechus manatus latirostris
CAGAACGTTCCTTAGAAGCAAGGATGGTGAGACTTCATCTCAAGTACTTTGAACATGTTGTCAGGAGGGACCAGTCCCTGGAGAAGTATCATGCTTGGTAAAGTACAGGGTCAGCGAAAAAGAGGAAGACCCTCAACTAGATGGATTGACACAGTAGCTGCAACAATGGGGCTCAAACATAACGATTGGAAGGATGGCGCAGGACAGGGCGGTGTTTCGTTCCATTGTACATAGGGTCTCTATGAATCCAAATTGACTCAATGGCACCTAACAACAACAACAATGGGAAACTAAGACAAAAGGAGTTTACATAATGCATACTTAATGTGTGCAACATAAAAAAGAACAATAATTAAAATACCATCTCTCCTCTGTAGGCCTTTCAGGTAACCACCACCCTGCTTATAATTAATTTTTTTCTCTATGTATCTACACCCTCACGTATTCTCAAGTAATGTATTAGTTGTTCTGTGTTTTAGAATTTTACGCATAGACGGTGTCTTACTTATCTAGTGCTGCTGTACAGAAATACCACGAGCGGATGGCTTTAACAAACAGAAATTTATTTTCTCATAGTTTAGGAGGCTACAAGTTCAAATTCAGAGCTCTGGCTTGAGGGGAAGGCTTTCTTTCTCTGTGGGCTCTGGAGGAAGGTTCTTGTCTCTTCAGCTTCTGCTTCCCAGTTCCTTGGAGATCTCCATGTGGCCCGGCATCTATCTTACCCCATTTCTCTAACTCGTTTGCTTGTTACTCTCTTATATCTCAAAAGAGATTGACTCAAGACACACTACTCTAATCCACCTCATTAGCATAACAAAGACAACCCATTCCCAAATGGAATTATAACCACAGGCACAGAAGTTAGAATTTGCAACACATATATTTGGGGGACATGATTCAATCCCTAACAGATGGAATCATACTCTCTGCATTCTTCTC
>NW_004444143.1:78972-81696 GCF_000243295.1 Trichechus manatus latirostris
GCCTGAACTACACAGATTTGAGACTTGCCAGCCCCCACAATTGCGTGAACCATTTCCTCACGATTGTATGAGTAATATCATTAAATTTCTCTCTGTCTCTATGTATATATGCTTCACTGGTTTTGCTTCTCTAGAGAACCCAAACTAAGACAATGGGGTTAGCTATACTTCATTCATTTCACTGATGAATAGTATTTTGTTTTCTGAACATGCTGCAATTTCGTCATCCGTTTTCTTGTCAATGGTTATTTTGGTGTTTCCATTGTTTTTCCTGTTACAATAATGCTCCTATGAACAAACTGTCTCAACTAGGTCAACTATGTACAATCTTTAGGGTATATATCAGAAAGAGGAGTTCCCTATGGCATTCCATTTTCAGCTTTACTAGATAATGCCAAAACATTTCTAAAGAATTCTACCCAAATAAGTTTTCTTCAGGGGTGAACAAGAATTCTAACATTGTAGCAATTGATTATCAGACTTTTAATATTTGTAAATCTGGGTATACAGTGACATCTCATTGTGTGTGCATTTAAAACATTTTTGTTGTAATGAAGTATATGGAGTCCCTGGCGGTGCAAACAGTTAACATGGTTGCCTGCTAACCGAAAGGTTAGAAGTTTGAGTCAACTGAGAAACACCACTGAAGAAAGGCCTGATGATCTACTTCCAAAAAAACCAGCCATAAAAAACCCTGTAGAGCACAGTTCCACTTTGATACACGTGGGGTCACCATGAGTCAGAGTCAACTCTATGACAACTAGTTTGGGTATATAAAAAACATTTGCTATCTCAAGCATTTTTGTGTGTACAATTCAATGACATTAATCATGTTCACCGTCTTGTGCAACCATCACCACTATTTATTTTCAACTTTTCATCACCCTATACAGAAACTCAGTACCCCTTAAACAATACCCCTCCATTTCTCCCTGCCACCCACCCCTGTAACCACGAATAAACTTTGATCTCTATGCATTTGTCTGTTCTAGATTTCATATAAGTGGAATCATGCACTATTTGTACTTTCGTGTCGGACTTATTTCACTCATCATAATGTTTTCAAGGTTCATTCATGTTATAGCATGTAATATTCCATTGTACGTATATACCACAGCTTGTTTATCCATTCATCTCTTGAAGGACAATCAGATTTTTTCCGCATTTTGGCTATTGTGAATAATACTGCAATGATCATTGGTGTACAAGTATCTGCTCGAGTCCCTGTTTATAATTCTTTTGGGTATACACTTAGGAGTGGAATTGTTGGGTTATGTGATAATTCTATGCTTGACTTTTGAGGAACCACCCAACTGTTTTCCACAGTGGCTGCACCATTTTACACTCCCACCAGCAATGAGCAAGTGTTCCCATTTCACCACACCCTCACCAACACTTGTTGTTTTCCATTTTTATAACAGTCATCCTAGTAGAAGTAAAGTGGTACCTCATGGTTTTTAACTGCATTTCTCTAATGACTAATGATGTTAAGCATGTTTTCATGTGCTTATTGTTGACCAATTGTATATCTTCTTTGGTGAAATATCTATTCAAGTCCTTTGACTTTTTTGTTTTTTAATTAGGTTTTTTGTCTTTCTGTTGTTGAATTGCAGGAGTTCTTTACATATTCTGGATATTGAACCCATATCAGATATATGGCTCCCAAATATTTGCTCCTATTCTATGGGTTGTCTCTTTATTGATGAATTCCTTTGGTGCACAAAAGTCTTTAATTTTGATGAAGTCCAATTTATCTATTTTGTCTTTTGTTCTTCATGCTTTTGGTGTGATGTCTAAGAATCCATTACAAAAAACTAGATCCCAAAGCATTATCTCTACGTTTTGTTCTAAAAGTTTTATGGTTTTAGTTCTTACATTTATGTAATTGATGTATTTTGAGTTCAGTTTTTTATTGTGTGAGGTAGGGGACCAGCTTTACTGTTTGTGCATGTGGAGATCCAGTTTTCCTACTACCATTTATTGACATCCTAACAATATTAAAGCAATGTCTTTCTATTTATTTAGGTCTTTTAAAAAAAATTTCAGGAATGTTCTATACTTTTCAGTGTACATGTCTTTCCTTTAAACTTATTCCTGATTAAACTTATTCCTAGCTATTTTATTCTTTTAGATGCTATTGTAAATTGATTTGTTTCCTTAATTTCCTTTTCAGATTGCTCATAGCTGGTGTATAGAAGCCCAACTGATTTTTGCATCTGGATCTTGTACCCTGCAAGTTTGCTGAGTTAATTTATTATTCTGGTAGTTTTCTTGCGGATTCTTTGGGATTTTCTTATATAGAGTCATTCATCTATGACTCTATTTTATTTCTTCCTTCTCAATTTGGATCCTTTAAATCTCTTTTTCTCATCTATTTGCTCTGATTGGGAATTCCAGCATAATATCGAGAGCAGTGGTGACAGTGGGCATCCTCATCTTGTTGCTGATCTTAAGGGGAAAGCTCTCAGTCCTTCTCCATTGAGTTGACATTATCTGTAAGTTTTTCTAAACTCGCTTTATCACATTTAGGAACTTCCCTGCTATTCCAAGTTTGTAGAATGTATCATGAAAGATTGTTGGATTTGGTCAAATGCCTTTTACTGCATCCATTGAGATCATCATGCGGTTCTTTTCCTTTTTTCTATTAATGTTGTGTATCGCATTGTTTTATTTTCTTATGTTGAACCACGCTTGCATTTCCAGGATAGACACCACTGGTCTTGG
>NW_004444143.1:87463-93667 GCF_000243295.1 Trichechus manatus latirostris
ATCTCAGAGATAAGCCTTTTGTAACTTTTTTTTAACTGCTGTTAACCACTCACTTCTATTATGTCTATCTGTTGGCAGAGTAAGTATGTTTTCTTTGCTTCCTCTCTCCCCCGTTTTTCTTTCCCCTCCCTTCCCTTTCTTTCTCATTCCTCTGAGCCCTGCCTGAAACGGAGTGGAGGATTAGCTTCTCTGAGACAGAGCCCCCACAGTGTTGCATGAAAAATCCTGTTTTCTTTGCTTGGCTTCCGCCCCCACAGTGTTACATTAAAAATGTTGTTTCCTTTGCCAGGCTTCCTCACCCCCAGCTTTGCATTAGAATCCTGCTTCTACTTGGAGGTTATATCTAAACCCCATAGTGCCTGCATAGTATGATTAAGACTGTTGCTGACGTAACTTGTATGAACTCCTTACTTGTAAACTGCTTAAAAGTAACTTGTCTGCTCGCCCTTGGGGAGCAGTCTTGGTGGTGGCAGCTCCGACTGGCTCCTTTTCCTTGTATAATGAAATAAGGCACTTTCCTGTTCTCCCACCTCAGTGTCTTGTTTATTGGCCAATATGAGTCATGCCAAGAAAGAACCTGGGGTTTCCGCCAGGTAACATTTCCACCTGGCTCCTTTGTCTCCCCACTCCCTCCGGGTGCCCCCTGACAGGTATGGAGAATCTAACCTATCAGACTGTCAGCTAAAGCCATGTTCTTCACCTTCCTATTGGACTAAGATAGTGTCAAAAAATTTTGATACAAAAATCAATAGGAAGCACCCATCCAAAGAGATAAGCTCTTCACATGACAATTTTGATCACCTTATATACAACACAAACTGTTAGGGGATTTCCCAAAAGGAAATTTGAAATGTTTGGTTGTCATTCACTTAATCGGCAGGAGATGGCTTGGATTGATTTATTTAGTTTGCGTGTCTGCATTCGATCGGCTAACCATGGCTTATCTACTTAAACTTTTCCCCGAAACTGTCTTTATCACAGGAGCCCTGGTGGCACAGTGCTTAAAGCACTTGGCTACTAACCAAAAGGTCAGTGGTTCAAACCCACCGGCTGTTCCATGGGAGAAAGATGTGGCAGTCTGCTTCTGTAAAGATTACAGCCTTGGAAACTCTATGGCGTAGTTGTACTCTGTCCTAGGGTCACTATGAGTTGGAATCGACTGGAAGGCAATGGGTTTGTTGTTTTTGGTTTTAAGGTGCACAGCTTCCCCGCCACTGGCGAAAGGGAAAATGGTGATCTAGTATGTGCTGCCGGGTGGCAACCTCAGGTTCTGCTTGGCACGACTTGTCTCAGCCAATAAACAAGAGACCAAGGTGGAAGAGAAAAAGTTGCTTTTATTTCATTGTGAAAGGAAAGGAACAGTCGGGGCTGTTGCCACCAAGACTGCTTAGCAAGTGCAAGGGGAAACGTTACTTTTAAGGGGTTTACAAGTAGGAAGTTCATACAAGTTACATCAGCAACATTCTTAATCATACTATGAAGGTGCAATGGGGTTTACATATAATTTCATGCATCGCATGTTGAGAAAATGGCAATTAAACTACACCCAGAAGTGGGGAAGTTACTACGTATGAGGTGCTGAAACCAGTTTCAGCCAATTTTCTCTAGGTTTGGGCAGCAGTTAAGGAGAGGGGAACCAGGATTTTAAGGTAAAGCTACGGGGTGTGCCAAGCAAAGGAACCAGGATTCTAACATAAAGCAAGCTGCTTAAGGCAGCCGAATTTTCCAAAGCCTGGGGACCTGTGTCTTATAAGTCAGCCCCAGGCATTGCCAGAGTGGGCTACGACTCCTAGAAGAATCGGGGCACAGCCACACTCTTCACTGTGGGCAAGTCCAGGATCAACGCTGAAAGTCATCTAAGACAACCCTAATCCACTGGAGCCAGAGGTGACCCTTCTGGGTCTGGACTACATTTCCCCGAAGTTCTTGCGGCCCGACTCAACATCCGGCGCATACCTGGGGGAGCCACCCCCCCCCCTCCGGCTTCCTGTTTTTTAGGAAACATGGCTCCCTGGGGTGAGTAGGTCTGTTTTATGGGGGAAGATTATCCTCAGGTTGTGAGGCCAGCCGTATGTCAGAGTCTCACTCTGAGCCTGCATTGGGATCTCTGAGAGTCCGGGCGCGATTCGGCGTGGGAAGCAGGGATTTCTGCCCGGCCCTGGCCGGGCGCTAGCAGGGCTCGGGAGGGCCGGTGTCACCGTGTCTGCGGAGGTCAGGCTCCGGACTACATTTCCCAGCGGCCTCGCGGGAGCAGGGCGGCCACTTCCGTCGCTCGCCGGAAGCCTCGACCTCGAGGGAAGGGAGGTGGTCCCTGATCGGTTTGGGCTCCTCAGGTGCGTCGTCGGGGGCCTGAAGTGACCCGCGGGGCGGGTCCAGAGCGTGCGGCCTGTCTGTGCGAGCGGTCGGGCTGGGGGAGGGGGCGCGAGGCACGGGGTGCCAGGCGTGCACTTGTGAGTTTGTGTGATTATGTGGCGCTGTATGTGATTTTATGCATCTCTGGAGGGTGTGCGCAGATGTGAGCGCCTATCCTCGCTGTGGGGTGTGTAGTACTGATAGTGAGGGACTCTGTACAGATTGTCTCCATGGTGGTACTGTGATTGTGTGTGACCTTGTAAATCTGACTTTGTGTAGGGGAGCAGGGAGAAAATCTTTATGCAGCTGTGACTGCATTACCCTGTGTAGTGTGTACGATCATGAGCAACACTGAGTGTACAGGGTGTCTGTGACTGTGAGAGCTATGTGTGGATGTGACCTTGTAATTGTGTGCGGTGGGGCGGAAGCGCCTGTAATTGTGCCAGAGTGGCATTATGTGTGTCCTGTTTGGTGGGTATGTTGTTATGAGTGTGAAACTGTATAGGGAGCAGGACTGCAGCTGTGAGCGGGCCTGTGGTGAGCGTGGTGTTGTGACTGTGTGCAGCACTGTATGATTTTGTGTGGTGCTGAGGGGTCTGTAACCATATGGATGTGACTGTGTGTCTCCCCGGGGTGGCTGTGAGACTGTGGTTGTGTGACCGGTATGGTGATTGTTTGGATGAGGAATGTGAGTGATGGTGTGGATGTGAGTATGTGAGTCCTCATAGTGGGTGAGTGAGGCATTGGGTGTGTGGATGTGGGGTGCTGTGACTGCCTTTGTGACTCCAGTGCTCTGTCCCAAGTGACCCTTGTGAAGTCAGGACAGATTCTAGTCTTGGACAACAAATACTTGACCCCTTCTGTGCGACACCAGGAATGGTCATGATGGCCCAGACTCTTCGGACCAACCTTCCTTCCTAACTCTCTTCATGGGTGGGAGGGATGGGTCCAGTCTGACCTTTGAGCGGGTCAGTCTGGGCCACAAGAAAGGCCTAGTGTCTCATGATTCCCTTCTTCCTTAGCGCGGCTCTTCTCAGAGTCGTCCCAGAAGAGGAGAAGGAAGAATGGCTGCTGACCAAGCCACTTACAAGGTGCGCTGGGGTTTCCTTTTGCTTTCCACCTTCTGGACCATCTTGCTTACGTAAGCTCATCAAGTGACTCGGTTCCTACAGATTTCCATTCCAGAAAATAACGGGAAGCCCTGGGCACGGATACACAGATCCAATATCCTCCCCGACTTCCCTCTACAGAACGTTTACATATTAATTTAGAAAATAGCTCAATTTCTCGTGTGTTCTAAGTTTTTGCTTCTTTTTAAATTTAATATGGAGTCCCTGGGTCGTGCAAATGGTTAACGCACTCAACTGCTGATCGAAAGCTTGGAGTTCTTGTCCACCTAGCAGCACCTCAGAAAGACCTGGTGATCTACTTCCAAAAAAGCAGCCATTGAAAACCCTATGGTGCAGTTTTACTCTGACGCATATGGGGGAGCCTTGAGTCGAAGTCGACTCCACGGTAACTGATTAATTATTATGTAATAAATATAATTAGGGCATTTCCTTAGAAGTTTTTGGTTTTTTTTTTTGTTATTGAATATTACATCAATAAAGAAAAGTACTTAAAATACAGATAGATAGTTTAAGAAGTAATTATAAAGGGACCTCTGTATTACAAAAACTTGAACTTCAGCACTCCAGAAGCCTGTTTGTCCAACTGCCAGAATAAATCTAGAACTGCCCCATAGGGTTTCCAAGGAGCACCGGGTAGATTTGAACTGCCGACCTTTTGGTTATCAGCTGAGCTCTTAACCTTTGCATCACCAAGGTTTCTGGGCATCCGAACATTAATGGTAATTATTTTCTTGTTATTTTTTAAAATAGTTTTCGCACATATATATGCATTCCTAAACAATATAGTTTAATTTTTGCCTTAAAAAAAAAAAACTTTATAGAAATAAATTGTGCTGTGCAATGGTTTTCTGAGTCCTGCTTTTGTTATATAATGTTCTGTTTGTTTGGTTTTCCTTTGTTGTTATATATAGCTGTAGTTCAGACGTTGGTTGTTTCCTTTTTTTTGGCTCTTATGAAAGTGGTATTCTGACTATGTTTGTACAAGTACCTTGGTGCACGTACGCATGTTTTCCTAAGGTACAGACATCGGAAAGGAATTGCTGGTGTTTCAGATATATGTGTATTTTCAGTTTTCCTAGATAATACCAAACTGATTGTCAGTATGGTTATACCAGTTAAATTTCTACCATCAGTTTATAAATGCTTCTAAAAAAAACAAACCAAACCGGTTGCCATCGACTTGATTCTGACTCATAGCAGCCCAACAGAACAGCGTAGAACTGCCCCATAGGCTTTTCACGGAGTAGCTGGTGGATTCAAGTTAGCAGCTGTAGCTCTTAACCACTGCGCCACCAGGGCTCCATAAATGCTACAGTCGTTCTGTATTCTAACACTGTATTCTAACACTTGATCACTTGGTGTTTTAATCTTTGATGAATGTAATTTGCTGATAAAATGGTATATCGTGTGGTTTCAATCTTTTAAGTATAGATTTTTATTAAAGTATAACTAACATACATTCAGAAAAGTATAGAAATCAAAGTATAAAAGTTGATGAATTTAAAAAATGAACGTATTCATTTAATCAGATCTCAAATCAGATCAGGAAATAGAACATTACCAGCACTCCAGAAGCCTGATTCTTGCCTCATCCAGTCACTGCCTACCCCTTCCAAAGATAGCCATTCTGTTTTTCATAAGTATAGATTAATTTTTATCTGTTCTTGAGTTGCATATAAAAGGAATCCCAAGATGTCTACTCTTTTGGCTTGGCTTCTTTTACTTAACATTACATTTGTGAGAGTCATCTTTGTTGATGCATGTTTATTGCTGTTTAAAATTCCATTGTATGCATATACCACAATTTATCCATTCTGCTATTGATTGGCATTTGGGTTGTTTCCAGTGTGGAGCTGTTATGAAAAAGGCTGCTAGGAACATTCTTGTGCATATCATTTGGTGCACATGTGAATACCTTTCCGTTGGGTTTATACCTAGGAGTGAAATGGCTGGGTCATAGGTTGTATAGATATTTGACTTTAGTTGATATTGACAGTTTTCCAAAATTTTCCAGTTTATGTTCCCAACTTCAGCAGATAACCTTTAGGACAAGAAAATTTATTAAAAATAAAGAGGAATATTTCAAAATAAAATTGTCAATCTACCAGGAAGATATACAGTTTCAAACGTATATGTCCTCATTAAATGACTTCACGTATATTCGACAGAACTAAAAAGAGAAGTTGACAAAAAATCATAGTGGGGAAGCTTTTAACACTTTCTTCAATAGCTGATAGAACAATCAATATAATACCGATAAAGATAGATTTTCTGGACAACGTGAATGATAGACTTAACGTAACTGACATATATCAAACAATGTACCTTGCAACTACAGAATATACATTATTTTAAAATGCAGATGAAACATTTACCCAGATTGATCATAAGCTGGACAATAAACAAGTCTCAACAAATTTCAAAGGATTGAAATAATATAATATGTTTTCTGACCACGGTGGAATTAAGCTAAAACAGTAGCAAAAAGATAACTGGAAATACCCTAGTGTTTGGGATTTAAACAGTGTATTTCTGAATAAATAAGAAGAATCAAAGAAGAAATTGCAGTGGAAGTTAAAGGTATTTTGAACTGAATAGGAAGGAAAATATAACATCTCAAACTTCCAGGGGTGCTGCTAAAGCTGAACCTTGAGAAAAGCATATAGCTCTAAATGCAAATATTCAAAAAGAATGTTGAAAAATTAATGATCTATGTATTCAT
>NW_004444143.1:93912-95496 GCF_000243295.1 Trichechus manatus latirostris
TGTGCTTCATGGGATTTTCAGTGGCTAATCTTTTCAGAAGTAGTTCACCAAGCCTTTCTTTCAAGGCACCTGTGAGTAGGCTTGAGCCTCCAACCTTGAACCTCTAAGCTTTCAGTTAACAGCCAAGGGTGTTAACCCTTACACCACTCAAGATTGAATTTGCAATCTTGGTTTGGTACCTGGGACTTGGTTGCACGATATAAGATGCTTGTAACAGAACCACTGATCGTTTCGAGTCCCTTTTTATACTTGATCAGAATTTTCAATTTCTGTTTTTAACATAGATTTTTATTTTTGTCACTCATTTCTCTACTGACGTGATGAGTGCTTTACGTTTTGCATGGTCTGCATTTTTGTTACAACTCATCATCCTATTATGGAGATATACTGACCTTGTCTTTTGGTGTTTTTAAAAACTTAAACGTCCGTTATTTATATCACATTATAATTATTGGGCGTTTAAGATTGTTAGTAGGATGTTCATTTCCTAGGTGATAATGGATTGAGTATTCATTTGGGACATTCAAGTAATTTATTATTTTATTAAGTCCTGTTTTGGTGTGGGCATCTGTGTGTCCACAGGTGATTACCATGGAATCCTATTTCTATCTCAGGTTATTATGTGAGACTGCCAATGTGATGAGTCTTTCCTGTTTTGGTACAGTTTTTTTTCTTTTTCTGGGGCTAATTGGCTTTTTGAAAGTTGCATTTTATTTTTTCCATCTTGTGCAGATGGAAATAAGTGCCTTATACCAGAAAGATAAATAATGGAGTGGAGCAATAACCCATATATAATCACTCCTAGATTTTTGCAGGTTAAAAAAAAAGAACTCTATTATATTTACCCCTTAGTGCACTTTATAACAATTTTTCTCTCATGTCATTATGGAGTTATAGCCTTTCACAGACAATATTTCAGTTAACCTTAGTAATCGTAGACTCCATCATAGTAGAAGAAGGAGTTACAAGAGAAGTATTCATAGTATGTTTTTGCATAAATTTCGTTACTACTTGTGTATTTCTCTAATGACTAATGATGTGGAGCTAGGTTAGCTTTTAAGAATCTAGTTCTTTAGAACCACTTTCTAGTGTAATTTCCATGATAGTCCGTTGCTTCCCTGAAGGCATTTCCATTATTGTTGGATTAGGTAATAACCCTGTTTCCTATTATGAAGACGAAATTGAAGGTGGCATGAACATTTTGGATGGCTAATGAGAGAGAGGAATCGGAGCATTATTACATGGTTTTTACCAGGAAAATGTTTTGGGAAAGGAAACAGAAAGGAGTTAGGCCCCAAAAAACTGGGGAGGCTGATTCTCATTCTGATTTTCTCTTGTAGGAAAGTGTAGGCTTTTAGTTCACCTTTTTCATCTGGACCACCCAAAAAGCTTTACTTCAGAGTAAGCCCATTCCAAATACCAAGTGCTTATTTTACCAAACCACCACCCCTATTCTAAGTTCCCTACTCTTGTGCCAGATAATTTTTAGATAAAAGAGTCATAAAGTTAACAGTCTCATGAAGTTGTGGAGTCATCACTGGAATACTCAATTACTATACAATGAAGAAACATTTTTTAGCTAAC
>NW_004444143.1:99214-100759 GCF_000243295.1 Trichechus manatus latirostris
CCAGCTCCCTGAGGCTGGAGCAGGGAAGGCAAGAGGAAGTAAGGGACAGGAAAAGTCTTAATTGACTGGTTCTGTGGTTGCCATGTAGCCCTAGTGGCGTGGTGGTTAAGAGCTTGGCTGCCAACCAAAAGGTCGGCAGTTCGAATCCACCAGCCGCTCCTTGGAAACACTGTGGGACAGTTCTGCGCTTCCTTTAGGGTCGCTAGGAGTTGGAATCTACTCAATGACAACAGGTTTTGTTTTGTTTTGTTTTTCTGTTCCCATCAACTGGAATCAACTCATCAGTGGGTTTGGCTTTTTTATTTTTGTTGTATGATACTGTTTCTCTTTTACTTTGGGGTTGGTTCACATCTGAATTTTTGAGGATAGGCATTCTTATTAAAATCCTTTCCTGGAAGCTATTCCAACTGACTGCTTTTAGCCTTTGGGCATCAGTTCTCCATCCCTGCTGTAGGGGTCACTGCCCTTTCTTGGAAATCATCTTGGTAGTGTCAGAACAAACCCAGGCCCAGGCCGCCTCCTGTGGGGTCTGTATCTAGTTTCAAGAGGAGCTTCGACCCCAGTCTCTGTGCCATCTAAACTTGGGAACACAAGAAAAGTTGTCCTGAGAACTCTTACTACGTGCAACCCAGGTGGCGCTGGAATCCCCTCTTTCCCTTATGAGGTGGTGGCACACATTACACCAGTCCTTTCTAAAAATAGATTTTTCACTCAAATATAGCCTTATCTCTTAAACTCTCCAATATCAGAAATACCTATGGAATAGACGTTGAATTGAACCAAGGGCACAAAGTCAGTTTCCAGCCAGTGCCTTTGCAAGTCCTGCTTAAGGTGGCCGGGATTCTCACTGTGGAATGCAGGGTTTCCCGACCCGTATTATCTTACTCTCTTCTAGACTTGTCAACTGAGTGTGAGAGAGATTTTAACATCCTGTTACAGACTGAAAACTAGTGCAAATAATGAGAATTCAAGAAAGTACAAAAATAACTTTTGTATATTAAAAAAAGAGAGGCACTGGTGGTTCAGTGTTAGAATTCTCACTTCCCGTGCAGGAGACCCGGGTTCCGTTCCCGGCCAGTGCACCTCATGCTCAGCCAGCACCCATCTGTCACTGGAGGCTGTGTGTTACTGTGATACTGAACAGGTTTCAGAGGAGCGGCCACACTAACAAAGACAAGGAAGAAAGACCTGGAGATATACTTCCGAAAATCAGCCAATAAAAAACTGGATCACAACACTTCGATCTGCAGCAGATCATACGGATGGCACAGGAGATCGCACAGGTCAGGGCGTCATTTTGTTCTGTTTTGCCTGGGGCTCCATGAGTCGGGGCTGACTCTACGGCAGCTAACAACAACATATTAAAAAAAAAAAAAAAAGCTGGATGATACGTTAGGGAAAGACTCACTTAACAACAGCCATACAAACACATACACACAAAATAGTATAAAATATATGTGAATAATCTGCATAAGAGATGTACATGATCCCTATGAAGAAAACTTTAAAATGTTCCTAAAGAGCACAAAAGTTGACCTAATAAAT
>NW_004444143.1:102349-103379 GCF_000243295.1 Trichechus manatus latirostris
GAGAGAGAAGTCGACCGACTTTCTTAGACTTGGGAATTGAGACGTCTTGATTGGGGAAGTCTTTAGCCCCCCTGGTTGGAGGGTCCTGTGTTCCTGACCCAAGGACACCATGTGGGTGAGTTTGGCTTGGAGACCTGAGTGTGTCAGAGGAGGGTTCTGCTCAGGGGAGGTCATAACAGCTCTATCTTGGGTCCAGAGCAGCATCACTGAGGTGAGGCAATGTCTGCCTTAATCCCTTGGCTGAGGCAGGAACCTGAGTTGCTTGGATATGAGACCCAGCTGCCTACACTCCATCTTGCTGTAGCTAGAGCCTGGGGTTTCTAGGGTTGGGGAAGTGGTAGGATTTGTTTCATACTCCCACTAACTAGAGTTATGTCACAAGACCAAGAGACGTGGAGATAGTTTCACCTAGTCAATCTGAGAGCTGTCAGGCCAGTGTGGTTTCTAGGGGATTTCATTGCTTCCCTAGCTCTGGCTTCCCACAACACTCCTTTTTCAGGAGAAGATCCATGAGGAAGATGGGTAATCTCCCGTAATACTGAAAGCCATGGCCCATGTGAGGCGATGCTTTTTCTTGCCTTTCTAACATTCATCCTTCTCCTCTCCCTCCTTCTCTTTCTTATTTTTATTTTTTAATGAACGTGAGCTTCTGCTTTCCTTGTTCTGACGTTTCTGACTAATGTGGTCCCCCTGCAGGATCCTGGTCCCTATTTCCTCTCGTTCTACCCAAGTAATCCTGTACCATCCCTAAGTGTCCCCTTTTCTTTTCAGCCAGCATTAATGTTTTTCATTCAGTAAATAATTGAGCATCTTTTTTCTTAGCCCTCTTTTCTCATCATGCCAGGGACCGTAATGGATAAAAAATACATTCTCTTAAGAGAAATAGGAGTAGACTTGTATAATGAAGTTGGCTTGTCTGGACAACGATTTGATGAGGTGGAGATATGGGTTGCTTCTTGTTGTTGTTAGGTGCCATCGAGTTGGTTCCAACTCGTTGCAACCCTACGTACTATAGAACAAAACACTGCCC
>NW_004444143.1:108837-109883 GCF_000243295.1 Trichechus manatus latirostris
TTTATTGATTGTAGATTTGTTTGTTTCGTCCTGCTTTTTTGTTTTATTTGGCTATGTCTGAGTAGGTGGGCTGTGTGTTCTTCGTTGTTTGCTCATCTGTGGGCACGATACTTTTCTCCTCCAATTGGCAGGGTCAGTTGCTCAGATATGGTACAGCAGGGCAGGTCTACTTGAAAAGGAGTTGCTGGGATGGGTTGTTTGTGGCACTTACTACAGCCACCAGGGTGGGCTGGTAATCAGTGCAGGGTAGGTTCCTGTAGGCCGTGCCTGGGCTGCTTGGTGGTGTGATGTTCCGTGCACAGTGTGGGTGGGCAGGATGGAGGGGGGAGATTGTGATGTATGCAGCTAAGATGGGTATGGGAGAGAGAAGAGGGAGGAAGGGACCAAAAACATACAAAGAAACAAAAAAGAGTGCTAGTGGAGCTTGCTGTTGGAGTGGAGAGATGAGACGCTATGAAATGGAGAAAAACAGAGAAGAAAAAAAATCAATAAATATAAGTTAGAAAGAAGAAAGGAAAAACAAAAGCAAAGCTCCCAGGGATCCCACCAGTGCAGCTGTGAGGTCTGGGGAAGTTGCTCCCAGGCCGTGAAGTACACCCTGGCTAGAAAGGAGAGAGTTGTTACTCAGCACCATGTATTCAAGGGACAGGAAGAGAAAGAAAGTAGAGAGGTGAGAAACTGAGTAGTGAAGAAAGACAAAAAGGGAAGAAGAGGGAAAATGAAACAAAACAAAAAGAAAGAGAACAAGAAACCCCCCTCCAAAAAAAAAAAGAAATGCCCTTGCATCCCTCTGGGCAAACTGAGGGGGTAGGTCCAAAGCCCCGCAGTACTGCCCGACTAGAATGGGCTCCCAATTGGAGAAAAGAAAAACAATTCAAAACAATCAAAAAAAAGTCCTAGGATCCCACCAGCTTGGCAGCACCGGCCGGGAAACAGTTTAACATTCGAGCAGCATTTCACAGCCTTTCAGGAAGAAGCAAAGATGGTGCACGGAGCCAGGTATTTGAGAGAAAGGAGGGGGAGGTGGTGAGAGGTAAGGAAGAAAT
>NW_004444143.1:110927-111836 GCF_000243295.1 Trichechus manatus latirostris
ATTTTGGTAACCATAAATTAGTAGTTAGGTCTAGAAGTTTGATCAGATTCAGCTGGGGATTTTTTTGTCAAGAATATTTCACAGGTGGTGGTGTGTAATTCTACTGGGAGGCACATTATATCTGGTTGTCTTTCTTTATAATGTTAGCAGCCAGTGAAGATCATTGTCTAGATCCATTAATTCATTAGCATCTGTAAAATGATGTAATTCTCTCATTCTTTCACATACTAAGTGGAATACTTTTATCTATAAAGTAACACTTCTCATCAATTAGTATTCTGAAGGGTACTTTGTATAGAAAAGAATGCTTGAATTTTCTCATTACTCACCAGTTTTCAAAAGAATGAATTGACTTCTTGGCATCCTCCAAAGGTTACCAATAATATTTTTTTCAGTATCATTACGAACTCATAGACTTAAACATTTTTTACATGATGAATCCATTGCATCTATTATTCTTACAATTTTTGCGGTCAATTTAGAACATTTTTGGCCACTTGGGAGCCTCTGTAAGTTTGCTCCTGAGTCCTTTTAGCATGATCCTAATATTTTCTGAAAGCTTCCTTGCTTTCTGGTATGATAAGATGTTGAGGCTCATCCTTTGTATTTCTGTCTCAATCCTGAAATCAGCTCTTTCGTGAAAGAACCTTGGTTCCTTTTATTTGAAAATGGTATTAGAGACCACAGTTTCGGCACTGGAGTGTTCATTGCTACCGGGTTAGTCATTGCTTCTAGGCCTTTTCAGTGGACAGAGCCAGGAATTTGTTTATGTGAAGTAAACTCATTACTCTTACATCTGTTTCTGAAATCTAAAGATACTGGATCTCAGTGATATCAATATAATCACTCGTTTGCTTTATTTCGTGATATAAACGTAATAGTCTCAGATGTATTTCTTTTTTTTTTTTT
>NW_004444143.1:113573-115097 GCF_000243295.1 Trichechus manatus latirostris
GGCTGGCTCCAGGGGATGGCTTTCTGTCTCTTGGCTCTGGGAGAATGTCCTTTTCTCTTTTCAGCTTCTGTTCTTTGATTCCTTGAAGATCTCACATGGCATGGCATCTGTTGTCCCCCATCTCTTTTTGCTTAGTTGCTTGTTCAGTCTGCTCTTTTTATACCTCAGAAGAGATGGAGACACAACCTATACTAACACTGCCTCATTAACATAAAAAAGGAAATCCATTCCCAAATGAGATTATAACCACAGGTATAAGGGTTAGGATTTACAGCACATATTTTGGGGGGACACAGTTCTATCCATAACACTACCTATAGATGCAATGTTGGGAAAAAAGTATGCCTATATTGAAAAGGAAGAAGTGGCAGAGAAGGAGAGATTTAGGAGGAAGGGTTTTTACTAGGCAATTACTATATATCAAACACTGGTCCAGGTGCTGGCATTATGTTATTGAACAAAAAGTTCAAAGTGAGTGAACTTCTGGATCTTACATTCTAGAGGCTGGGTATATATGTATGTATGTATGTGTGTATGTATGTATGTATGTATACCCACATATATAATGTCAGTAAATCAAACGACGTATAGCATTGGGAAAATCTGCAAAAGACCTCTTTGAAGTGTTAAAAAGCAAAGATATCACTTTAAGGACTAAGGTGTGCCTGACCCAAGTTATGGTGTTTTACGTTGCCTCATATGCATGTGAAAGCTGGACAATGAATAAGGAAGACCGAAGAAGAACTGAGACCTTTGAATTGTGTTGGCGAAGAATATTGAATGTACCACGGACTGCTAAAAGAATGAGCAGATCTGTCTTGAAAGAAGTACAACCAGAATGCTCCTTAGAAGCGAGGATGGTGAGACTTCGTCTCACGTACTTTGGACATGTTATCAGGAGGGACTAGTCCCTGGAGAAGGACATCATGCTTGATAAAGTAGAGGGTCAGTAAAAAAGAAGAAGACCCTCAACAAGATGGATTGACACAGTGGTTGCAACAATAGGCTCAAGCATAACAACAATTAAGAGAATGGTGCAGGACAAGGCAGTATTTTGTTCTCTTGTGCATAAGGTCAATATGAGTTGGGACCAACTCAACAGCACTTAGCAACAACAACGTCAGATTGTGATAAGTGCTTTGAGGAGGATAGAAAAGGCCTCTGTGGTGAAATGAGTTCGTTTATGTGGACTTTAGCCTTGGTCTTTGGGAAAACAGCTTCAGAGATTTTTCCCTAAGCCCCACAAGGTTTGTTATGTTTCCTGGACAAGCAGTAAACAACTTGGTTTGATACTTTTTGTCTTGTCCTGACCTGCAACCTGCCTTGTGATTGATATGCACCTTGCAGGGATTGGTCAATGGATTATGCAAACGAAGTGACTGTCGACTATGCAAATGAAGTAACTATAGCCTACTATGCAAACGAAGTGTTTGTGGCCTTGGTGGGAGGGCCATGCCTTGTGTATATAGGCAGCCAACCCCATAGAGATTTCAGAGACAGAAGCAGGAAGAGAGAAAGAAGCAG
>NW_004444143.1:116113-117764 GCF_000243295.1 Trichechus manatus latirostris
ATCGCTTGAACTCAGAAGTTGCTAACCTTGGATTCCTTTTGATAGAATTAGGGGATCCATGAACTTGGATTAAAAGAAAAGACGTCTTTATTTTTAGTAATGTCTAACTAAAATTGAGCATTTTTTATTATGATGTATGGACAAACCATAGTAGTATTAGCAGTTCTTGTGACTTCTACATGAATATAAATCACAAATATTTACCTATCATTTTACTGTTGCAGACATATTGAAAATATCATTTATACTTATCACTACTTCAGAATTACTCTAGTAATACTAGTCTCACTATTAGAACTTGTTATTTAATGTGTTATTAAAGAAGAAAATTCTAGGCAGAGAGAAGAAATTTTTGAAGGCTCTAATAAGAGGGGACAGATGGCTTTTTTTGAAGAACTGAAGGCCATTGTAATTGGGCTGTATGAGCAAGTGTCAGTGGAGTATTTATACAGGGTTGGAGAGGCAGGCAGGAACCACAACATTCAGCCTTGTCAGTGATTATGAGGAGGTTGGAGTTTGATAAGAAAGCCAGGCCAAATGTTATTTAGGCCCCTGAAAATGAAATCCATGACAACTTCAGTATTTTCTCTGTTTATCATAATGTTGCTTATTGGTTCACTTGTGAAGTGTTTTTGTTTTCTGTTTGTTGAGGTGTAATGCATACTGAAGGCTGTGGTCTTTGATCTTCATCAGTAAGTGCTTCAAGTCCTTTTCACTTTCAGCAAGCAAGGTTGTGTCATGTGCATAATGCAGGTTGTTAATGAGTCTTCAATCCTGAGTCCCTGTTCTTCGTATAGTCCAGTTTCTCAGATCATTTCCTCAGCACAGATTGAATAAGTATGGTGAAAGGATACAACCCTAATGCACACCTTTCCTGATTTTAAACCACAAACTATCCCCTTGTTCTGTTCGAATGACTGCTGCTTTGTCTATATACAGATTCCACATGAACACAATTAAGTGTTCTAGAGTTCCCATTCTTTGCTGTATTATCCATAATTTGTTATGATCCACACAGTCGAATGCCTTTGCATAGTGGATGAAACACAGCTAAACCTCTTTATGATATTCTCTACTTTCAGCCAAGATCCGTCTGACATCAGCAATGATATCCCTCGTTCCACATCCTCTTCTGAATCTGGCTTGAATTTCTGGCAGTTCCCTGACAATTGACTGCTGCAACCGCTTTTGAATGATCTCCAGCAAAATTTTACTTATGTATGACATTAATGATATTGTTTTGATAATTTCCGCATTCTGTTCGATCACCTTTCTTTGGATTGGGCACAAATATGGATCTCTTCCAGTTGGTTGACCAGGTAGCTGTCTTCCAAATTTCTTGGCATAGATGAGTGAGCACTTCCAGTGCTGCATCCCTTTGTTGAAACATCTCCTGGAGCCTTGTTTTTCGAAAATGTCTTCAGTGCAGCTGCAACTTCTTCCTTCAGTACTATCGGTTCTTGATCGTACGGTATCTCCTGAAATGATTGAATGGTTACCAGTTCTTTTTGGTAGAGTGACTGTGTATCCCTTCCATGTTCTTTTGATTCTTCCTGCATCGTTCAATATTTTGCCCATAGAATCCTTCAATATCACGACTCAGGCTTGAATTTTTTCTTTAGTTCTTTCCGCTTGAGAAATGCCAAGCATG
>NW_004444143.1:119068-120411 GCF_000243295.1 Trichechus manatus latirostris
AGAAGTAGACCTCCAGGTCCTGCTTCCTGGTCTGTCGTAGTCTGGAAGCTTCACTGAAAACTGTCCACCACAGGTAACCCTGCTGGTATTTGAAAAACCAGCGGCATACTTCCCAGCATCATAGCAACACCCAAGCCGCCACAGTACGACAAACTAACAGACAAGTGGTTGGTTTAGAGGGTATGAGAACTTAATTGGGGAGACTGGGCTAGGAGGCTTTTTCAGTGGTCTGGGTAAGAGGTGATTCTGGTTTTAAAAAGGACATTGGTCGTAGAGATAGAAAAGGACTGTTGTAAGGATTACTTAGCAGCCTAACTAGATGAAAGTTGCTGAAAGATCATATGGGGTAGGGAAAAAAAAGGATTTTTCTGTTTCTGCCTTGTGATGTTCCAACAGGCTCTATTTTAAGGACTTCAGAGTATTTAACTTACCTACATATCCCCATTTTTGGTAAGAAATTCTTCCACAATTGTAGCTATTAGATTTTTAGCACTTTACTCCAAGTCACTTATATATATATTTCGTCTCCTCCCAGTAACCATGAGTTAAGGATTATTTCCCTTTTACACATGAAGGCTCAGATAGATTAAATAATTGCCTAGAAACATAAAGCTAGTTACTTTCAAAGCTGGAGCTTAGCTGTCATCAACCTGCTTGTGGTTTCTCTCATCTTTTCATGGCAGTACGTTGTACTGATTCTTATTTTCTTTCCTCTGTCTTAAACTCTAACTCCCTCCCCGTCACTGATGTACTACATGAGCAGTCTTCTCCTCCCAAGATCATCATCATAGAATTCCAAGGCAGACAGTGTTTTCACTGAATCCGTAGCATGTAACATCTGCTCACAGAAGGGTCTTTCCTATCTACCACTCACGTCCAGTTAGTTCAATGCCTTCAATTTACTTCAGGCTATTCATGCGGTTAGCTGTTTGTTACCTTCTTCATATTTTATCCATTATATCCTTTATTGTGGAGCCCAGGAAACTTCCCTTACATGCATTTATTCCTCTCAGAAGACCTTTAATGAAGATCAGAAAGTTTTCTATGTTTTATAAGGCATATATTATGATGACACACTCTTTCTTAGACATATACATACATGCTTATATGTATATGTAAATTTAACTAGTCATCTTTTAATATGGAAGATGATGTGAGTATTGTATATTTACCAAGCTTTCCAGATGACTCTGATCCACACCAGTATTTGAGAATCATTGTGGTAACATATTTCCATAGTCTGTTCCCTTCACTTCCTGAATTATATCCATTAATTTCTGTACATTACTTGTCAGTTTTTTGGGTTACACAGGTTTATGTAATAACTGTATGTGATGAACTAC